>NC_059199.1:7435564-7735564 GCF_020615455.1 Coregonus clupeaformis | reverse complement strand
CTTGTGAGTGTCAGAGAGCAAAACATGTTACGTGTTCTTGAGTCTCAGCTTTTAAAAGTTTGTATTAAAGACCCGGGGCCCTTCGGGATCTGTCCGCGTCTCACCAACACCACTCTAGCTCAGCCCCCGTTAATCACACATACGAATGGTTGGTATCTACGGATGCAGAATAAATAGTTGAATCTAATGCCACAACCCAGAAGTCTAGCTCAAACAGTGTTTGAAAAGGGTTAAAGTCCAAAATGAGTGTGCGTTACGGTGGGCCTCATTGGGCAAAAGTTTTTACCAGGGGTTGGGTTAGCAGATGCCACAGCTGTTAAAAACCCATTCCAGTTGATTTTCCAATAAAAGGATTACCCATCTTGAGTACCCCTCTTTGTTGTATGTCTTGGTTACAACTTTCTATTTTAACCAAACTTATGTGGCTGCAGGGAGCGGGAGGAGCCACCCAGGTTTGCCCGTCCTGGCACGTTTGAGTTTGAATACTCTAAGCGCTGGAAGTCCCTGGACGACATGGAGAAGCAGCAGCGCCAGCAGGTGGAGAAGAACATCCGCGAAGCCCGTGAGAAACTGGAGGGAGAGATGGACGACGCGTTCCATGTGCACCAGGCCAACATGATCCGCCAAGGCAAGTTTAGCTGGAAAGAGGCGACCACTTTTCAAAAAAGAAAAGTAGTTAGATGTAGCAGTGTCTTACATGTATGTTCTTGCACTCTGTTTAGATCTGCTGAGGCGGGAGGAGGAACTACGACGCATGGAAGAGATGCACAGTGCAGAGATGCAGAAGAGGAAAGAGATGCAGCTCAGGTATTAAAACTTGTTTGAGTAACTGTTTGTTCCACACACTTCATTTATTCATTGGAATGTTACTGAAACGTGACAGTGTGCATAACAGGCAGGAGGAGGAGCGTCGCATACGCGAGGAGGAGATGCTCCGCCAGAGGGAGATTGAGGAGCAAATGCGCCGCAAGCGTGAGGAGGCCTACAGAAGTGGCAACTTCATGGACAATGTAAGTTGAGCAGAGTACCATACAACCATTCAGACCTTGACATTTGCGTTTGAGATATGAGTCTTACTATTTTGATTTCAGAGGGATATGAGAATGACTCAGGGTGGCGCCATGGGCATGGCTGGTGAGTAGTATATATTTTTTAAATTTAGTATATCTTATAACAATTTGTTTTCATGAACTGTAATTTTTTGTGTGCTGTGTTCTTGCTACCCATATCTTCATTTTCAGCTGGACCCAGAAATGTGTTTTGAAACAAGAATAGGAAGTTTGAGACTGCACTTTATGAAAGCATATGACAACATTGCCCCCTAGGGCTGCCCTGACTCTCATTTTAATGTATGACGTGTAGTCCTGTTGTCCCTACTAGACAATCAATTTGGCTCACCCAACCAGAAGTTCCCCATGGGACACCAAGGCATGGGGGGACCCAACGCTGGGGGAGCCATGATGCCCAACGAAATGGTAATGTATTCCAAATGGATTCCAACACTAATAGGGCCCATTTGGGTGTGGGTTTCTCAACTGGTTGCTGTAGTTGTCATCGGGGAGAGAAGTGGATGGTTTTGCTCCGGTCGGCCCAGTTTGGAAGCGTATGGCAGAAAAATGAAAGCTTGTGTGATTCTTCTGAGGCGTCTGTGCCATGTCGAGATTGAGACAGTTTTCTGCAACAGCATGTCCTCTCAGTTCCTCTACTATTACAGCCTGTATTTCAGCTGAAAATAATCAGCCTGTACTAAACCCGGTGACTTGCTTTCCAGTGCTTTTTCAAAGCTCCTACTTTGTGTAATGGACCTATTGCAAGCCCTGTCTTGTGTGAGCCAGACAGGCACATTTTCTTGGCAAGTGGAAAGATGTCACCCGGCAGCATTTTTTTGTGGCTATTTGTAGAAAACATTTTTAGTTGAAGTACTTTCCCATACTGTCATTGAACTTCATGCAATCACATGAAATGGTACAGATGGTGTCTTGGTGTAACCTGGAAATATTTTTTGGGGCCTCATTGTGAAAAGTGAATTTCCTGCAACGTTCTCTTGTGTCATGGATTGACTCCCTAGTTGTTGTAACATTTCCCCAGCCACCACCTTGTCCAAGCAATTAAAATTAGGGGTTTTAGTACAGGTTGCTTTATGAAGCAAATGTGTCTCTTGACATACCATTAAGCTAATGAGTAAGCTCCTAAGTGCAACTTGCATAACACAATATGAAGAACTGAGGGTGACAGGCATTGCGTTGACTGCTTGGATACCTGTGCTATTTGTACCCTGTGGGTGAAATCCTCTAATTTCATTAAGGCCCAGAATGTGATGAAGGCCTCCGCATTAGGCCTATGGCAAGCAGGTGTGTTAATGCCCTTTTGTATTATAGGCTAAATGCAATTAATAAGTTCACCAGTTAGATATCTGGTAACTTCCTTTATAAATGGTCTGACGCAAAGCTGTTTTAAGTCCATTTTTAAAATAGATACAACTTGTGATTTGTATGAGTTGTTTTTATACTGTCAAGGATCTATCAATTCATGTAATGGAACACAGCCGCTTTGACGTAAGGGTGGCAAACAATCTGACAGGAAAAACAGCACAACAGGTCGGCTGCTTTTGCAATGGTGAGCAGTTGTTGCTTTTCGATACTGGATTGTGCAGTCCGACAACGTATCTGTCGTGTGTCTTACTGATAGCTCCACATGTCAGTTTTTCTGTTCTTCAGTGCAAGCAATGCAAATGAACCAACATTTTAGTGCAGTGATTGCAGAGATTCTCTCTTACTCTGAAGGGAAGATGGCTAGTAGATATGTTACTGGCTAGACTGTCTGGTCTTGCCGCTACACACATGGAAGCAATGACAAATCAGGATGCCATTTAGTCAAGTTGACAGAACTACCATTAATTGGCCAAGCATTTATTAGTTCGCACAAAATGGCTGATATGGCTAAGGCTACCTTACCCAAGCCTGCAACTTTTAGGAAAATTGTGTCCAAATAGAATCAACAATTAATACATAAATTTTTTTACACCATGGGTCTAGATCAACATACTTGTAGGTGATCATTCATTTTGAGAGTTTATGCATTTTAGTGTAAAACATGGCTTAAATCAAACAGAAGTGTTCTGAATACGACTGGGGAAAACGGTCTACAAATTTGTAGAACACCTTAAAGGACATTATTCCTATATCTGAAGTAAATCTCTATTTTTGATGTAAAACTGAAATGTTCTAGAAGGGTCCATACACTTTGTGATTTGGCTTGTTTTTGAGAAACTTAGCCCAGCCGCGATACACTTCCTCATTGCTCCTTGTGCAGGATCAGGGCACGCAAACGACATGAACAAAAGCACCCAAATACATCCATTTAGTATAGTGATGTATGTCTTTAGATGTTGTACACATGAAATTGTCATTTAAAACTTTTTTCGCAACGTTGTAATCCATTTTGGTCAAGTTGCGCTGTTTACCCCACGCAGCTTTGCAGGCCGAGCGTGTCCCTATAGTACATGGACACCGACTGCGCAAAACAGCTGCTAGAAGAAACGGTTTGAGTCGAAGTAAATGGAACATAACGTTGTGGATAAAGTTCGTAATGACACAATGTAATGTGTACAACATCACTATACTGACAGCGTGTCTAAAAGGACGTGTTTTTTTTGTTACGTTTTGTTCGTGTCTTTTGCTTGCTCTGATACTGCGCAATGAGGAAGTGAATTGCACCTGGGGTAAGTTTCTCAATCAAGCCAAAACGCCAAAAAAAGTGTAAGGACCCTTCTATAACATTCCATTTGCATAAAGAAATTGAGATTTACTTCAGAAAAATAAATTTGCCTTCTAAAAACATATTGTATTTTGCCACAAGAAGTGAACAGGAGCAGGGTGGCAATTTGTGTGTATGCAAAATGAAACATGGTATTTTTCATCCAGGAACACCCGCTGTGAAACTTCAGTTTTGAGTCTTTTAACCAGTATGGACCACCTCTTTCGCCCAACTACTGGCATATTTCCAAATATGTGATGCGTAGTAAATTGTAGGTTTGGTTGGTGAAATGGCACTCAATAAAGTCGAGACCCTGCAAATAACATGGCAGGATTAGGCCAATTAACATCTACTTGAATTAGGCCTAGCCTATTGGCGAGCCTGTAGACTTGTAGTTTGTAATGTGAAATTCACCCCCCTGTCCAGCGTATTACTAAGGCCATGAAAGCTTCAAGTGTAACAACTGGGCAAGACTTCATGTAGGCTCATTGATTTAAAATCATATTTTTCCCTCTTTTTTTTTTTACTGCCATTTGAAAGGTCAGCAATACTGTAGTTGTGCAGTGATATCCTACTTGTGTGTTTAAGCAATAAAGGCAACGCAAGCAACAAAGATTTACAGCTATATTGGAAAGTATGCCTGATAGTTCTACACAAAGCATAAAAAAAAAAAAGTGGAATTGTAGCGCTGAAGTGCATTTATCAATTGGCCAGTCTGGCCTACCTATAGGTTTTGGCATTAAACGTTAACATTTGGCCATAGCAAACCGGCAGTCTTCCCCAAAATTCTCCACATGATGCCAGTAGTGAGTGATGTAGCCCAGCCTTTGGCATGCACAGCAGACTATGGTAGGACCTAACTAACGAAAACATTACCCTTTCTTCCTTCTCCGTATGTTACCTGTGGCACCTGTGGATCTGCGTATTGGAACTATTTCAACGAACGTTTCCCTTGGACGTGTCTCCTGCTGTTTATTTTGTCAAATGGCTCTCAAACAAAACCAATTCTCTCTACCCCCTCCCCTGAATATGGACTTGAACTGTGTGCCATCGCACTGCCCTCCCCTCACCCCCTACAATCTGCCTCCTTGGTATGGTCGTTAATCCCAATAGCGAAATGAGCGAAACTTCCCTCAGGGAGGCCGGGGGGGAATGGGTCCCAACAACCCAGGGTTTGGCAGGGTCCGTGAGGAGTTTGATGGGCCTGCCAAGAAGCCCCGCTTTTAAATCTGTTCAGTGTCATTCATAGCAGCGTTTTTTGTGTAGATTCTCTGAACATCTTCACATTATTGAGTCAATTGTTGTATTTAAGTTGAAAGTGTTCTTGCATTTTAGCCTGAAGACTCATTCATTTTTATGGCAAGTTAGGTTTTTTCTTTTTTTGATTTTGTATTTGGAGTAGTGTGAAATTTAATAAATTGGTCACCCTCAGTGATCACATAGTGCTATCCCACCTATGTATAACTTTCTTTCCAGTTGTATCATGCTCTGTGACTCGTGTCGTAAATGGTGATAAATGTCAAATTTTCTCACCTTTCAATGGCTGTGTTTTTTGCCATTTAAGATTTGAAGTAAAAACATGTAACTTTACAATAAAGACTTCAATTGGTTCTCTCCAAACCCTCTTAAAGTTTATTTTAGCCTAATTTCAAGTTATCCTAAATAAGCCCAGCAAGAGTTTACAATACTTTTGCTCTAGCAGCCATCTATTAAGTGGATCAATTACTGACATATATATTGTCTAGTATAACCTGGATTTATTATGTTGGATGCCGGGGTTGACTTTGTTAACTAACACAATGTTCCCATGTGAACGAAATGGAAGAAATGTGTATACTGAGACCGTATTGATAAAGCAGAGAAAGCACATTTAGTCCTAGTAGAAATTGTCTTTATGGAGCCCAATTTTGACAACGGAAATAAGCAGTCCTGGTGTCAAACGTGACTAATGCTTCTAGTAGTGTTTTGTTTATAAAAAATAAACAATCTGGATTTTGTAATGTCCTTGGAAAGTCGCAGTTAAAATGACAGTTTTGGTGCAGTTTTGCAACTTTCATTAACAAAGGTATGACTTTGTGTAGCCCTAATTGAAGTGATATGGTCTTTGACAACTGCTGTTTTTTTTGCGTTGACAAAAAAGGAGTATGTTGGACTCGTCTATTGTTCCCAAGCCGGCTACGTATTGAACAGAGGTCAAAGGTCCACCTTGACCACAGTTAACGTTTCAAAGCAGCACTTCATCAGTGTCTCTTGACATTGCATTATGTCATCTATTTAATTGGAATGTATGTATCATACAAGCGAATGTATGAAAAGGATCTACGAATGTTACCCTAAATAATACCTGTCCCAGCCACTGTCTGACAGATGTGTGTAGGTCATAATTCAAATGGCATGTTATTACGAGAAACTGAGGGGAAACGGTAGCGTGTGCTTTTACCCTTCATGCTACCATAACTTTTCAGCCTCCCTTTTCCACTTTTATGGATCCTTCCATGAATTTCTTTAGTAGCTTTCCTAGCCTAAGCGCTGATGATAAACCAAGTGTGATGTGAACTGATTAATTCCAGCGAGTACCACTGTCACTTAGAATTTTCACATGTGCAGATTAGACAACTAAGTCTGAAACCATCATTGAAATTAACTTTTGTGGCTACCATTTTATGCCTCTGCATCCACTATGATGAAGGAGAGTTTTGCGAGCCAATGCTAGCGTTAGTGCTAGCTTAGCGCAAAGATGAAGTCTTGAGGATGTTAGCTCTACCTGAACGTCCAGTCTGCGTTAAGCTAGTTAGTATTGGCTTGCTAAACTACCTCTTTCTTCATACTGGATGCAGAGACCAATGGTAGCCACAAGTTCATTTGACTCCGGGGAATTAAATAATGGCCTCAAACTTTCCCTTTTTAGGATTAGGGCAGATTGACAGTATTGAACCAATGTTGGCATTAAACAAAATTACAACAAATTGGTTATAACGTGCTGGCACGTTCATACCTCGAACATCTTCATAGTACGTTTGATTAGACCTCTAAATCTATTTTCCAAGTGAGACTTAAGGCGACGCACACCAAAGGCTAGATATGTCAGCAATTAAAACAATCGTTTTTTTTTTTACCAAAAAGGCTACAGAGAAGTGAATGTTTCCTGTGTAGGCATTTTATTTATTTATTAAAGGTAACTTGCTCCTACTAGTTTGAATTGTTTTGTACTGTTTTTTATAGTTATGGAAATAGCACCAGTTACTATGTAATTGAACTCAATAGGCTCTTAAAATTTCGTCTAAATTTCGAACTCAACAATTACAGCAAAAAGATTGATCATGGTTGTGCAGCATGTTACTCAAATGACTACAAACATTCAGTTTATCTAACCCGTTGTCGTCTAAACAAATATCTGATTGGATACCTTGACAAAAGTAATGTAAACCATTCAATGTTGTTCCTGTATGTTTGTTTTCTGTATATTTCTTCTTTGACAGGTTTGGCCACCTTAAAGGTTGCAGTGTGTAAAGGAGACATTTCTAAACCAAGAAATCATAGGCCTAACTGAGTAGCACTTAATACAGTTTACTCCTGTGACTTGTCTTAAACAGACCAACCTGATAAAGACCGTCTTGCCTTAGTGAAGAGTTGGCAGTTAAGGTTCAAGTCACTGTTCAGTAATGTAACAGGGTACCAGTTGGTGAAATGGTTTTGATTAACAAGAAATTGGAACGGACACCCCATCTAATATTCTAACTGGGTGTTATTCCCAATGTATCTAGGTGATTTGGAAGACGATTGAATTAAGTTGGCCAGAATGGCTGAGTAACAAGAAGACCAATGATTGGATCTGGCAATGTTTCTTAGGGTGTATGTTTCTAGGTGAACTCTTTGTCAGCTCTCGCTGGACTACTCACAAAGTTGGTCAACTTGCCATACTAATTAATGTAGGCCTACAGGAAACTCAGTGGGATATAGGCCTCGTAGTAGCAATATACTGAGAAAGAAAGATCAGACATCTTTAAATGGAATTTCAACTTAATCTGTGGAGATCTTATGTTAACAAAGAAAATGACCAGGGGATGCTTTATTTGAGCTTCTTGGGCTGACCAATCAGCCCAATTCTGATATTTTTCCCACAAATTGGTCTTTTGACATCACATCAGATCTTTTCAGAGCTGGTCTGATTGGTCAAAAGACCAATTAGTGAGATAAAATAATCAGAATTGGGCTGCCTGTCTAAACGCAGCACTAGTATCATACTCTTATCTGTTTGCAGATGGAATCACAGATCAGGGGACAAACTAATGGTTAAGATAAATGTAGCTAGCTTTGTTTATATGCACCTGTAGTGGGGATGTAGGCCACCCCTTAGTTTTTATATATAGTACCAGTCAAAAGTTTGGACACCTACTCATTCAAGGGTTTTCCTTACTTTTACTATTTTCTACATTGTAGAATAATAGTGAAGACATCAAAACTATGAAATAACACATGGAATCATTAGGGCAAAAAATGTGTTAAACAATTTTATATTTGAGATTCAAATGGCCACCCTTTGCCTTGATGACAGCTTTGCACACTCTTGGCATTCTCTCAACCAGGTTCACCTGGAATGCTTTTCCAACTGTCTTGAAGGAGTTCCCACATATGCTTAGCACTTGTTGGCTGTTTTTCCTTCACTCTGCCGTCTAACTCATCCCAAACCATCTCAATTGGGTTGAGGTCGGGGCATTGTGGAGGCCAGGTCATCTGATGCAGCACTCCATCACTCTCCTTCTTGGTCAAATAGCCCTTACACAGCCTGGAGGTGTGTTGGGTCATTGTCCTATTGAAAAACAAATGATAGTCCCACTAAGCCCAAACCAGATTGGGATGGCGTATCGCTGCAGAATGCTGTGGTAGCCATGCTGCTTAAGTGTGCCTTGAATTCTAAAAAAATAATTGTCACCAGCAAAGCACCCCCACATGCGGAGATCATCCGTTCACCCACACCGCGTCTCACAAAGACACGGCGGTTGGAACCAAAAATCTCCAATTTGGACTCCAGACCAAAGGACAAATTTCACCGGTCTAATGTCCATTGCTCGTGTTTCTTGGCCCAAGCAGGTCTCTTCTTATTGGTGTCCTTTTTAGTATTGGTTTCTTTGCAGGGGGTTCTTTCCCATCTGAACAGCTGATGTTGAGATGTCTGTGACTTGAGCTCTGTGAAGCATTTATTTGGGCTGCAATTTCTGAGGCTAGTAACACTAATGAATTTATCTTCTGCAGCAGAGGTAACTCTGGGTCTTCCATTCATGTGGTGGTCCACATGAGAGCCAGTTTCATCATAGCACTTGATGTTTTTTGCGACTGCACTTGAAGAAACTTTCAAAGTTCTTGACATTTTCCGTATTGACTGACCATGTCTTAAAGTAATGATGGACTGTCGTTTCTCTTTGCTTATTTGAGCTGTTCTTGCCATAATATGGACTTGGTCTTTTACCGAATAGCAAATAGGGCTATCTTCTGTATAATCCCCCCCCCCCCACCTTGTCACAACACAACTGATTGGCTGAAACGCATTAAGAAGGAAATAAATTCCACAAATGAACTTTTAAGAAGGCACACCTGTTAATTGAAACGCATTCCAGGTGACTACCTCATGAAGCTGGTTGAGAGAATGCCAAGCGTGTGCAAAGCTGTCATCAAGGCAGAGGGTGGCTATTTGAAGAATCTCAAATATAAAATATAGTTTGATTTAACACTTGTTTTGGTTACTTCATGATTCCATGTGTTATTTCATAGTTTTGATATCTTCACTATTATTCTACAATGTAAAAATAAAGAAAAAACCTTGAATGAGAAGGTGTGTAAACTTGACTGGTAGTGTGTATATATACTGAACAAAAAATATAAACGCAACATGCAACAATTTCAAAGATTACAGTTCACATAAGGAAATCGGACAATTGAAATAAATTCATTAGGCCCTAATCCTATGGATTTCACATGACTGGGAAGGAGCGCAGCCATGGTTGGGAATAGGCCCACCCACTTGGAAGTCAGTCCCAGCCAAGCCTAATTTGTTTTTCCCCACGAAAGGTCTTTATTACAGCTGTCCGAGTGGCTGGTCTCCGATCCCGCAGGTGAAGACGCCGAATGTGGTCCTGAGCTGGCGTGGTTACACGTGGTCTGCGGTAGTGAGGCCGGTGTGACAACTGCGCATTTTAGTGGCCTTTTATTGTCCCCAGTACAAGGTGCACCTGTGTAACGATCATGCTGTTTAATCAGCTACTTGATATGCCACACCTGTCAGGTGGATGGATTATCTTGGCAAAGAAGAAATGCTCACTAACAAGGATGTAAATAAATTTGTGGTGAAAATCTGAGCGAAAATAGCTTTTTGTGAGCATGGAATTTTTGGGGGGATCTTTTATTTCATCTCATGGGACCAACACTTTACATGTTGCATTTTATTTTTGTTCAGTATATCTATTTTAGAGTAGTGTTGTCCTGGCTATATATGGATTATGGAAGTACTCCGCTCTGAAATAGTTTTGTTTCAAAGACCTTGTATAACCGATGGAAGTCTATGGTAGAACTTCCCCTTATTCCCCGTCACCCTTCAGCAGACCTGCGTACCTAATAAGGAGCGAGAGGCTTGTCTTTGTCAAGTGTCTTGAGTGCATGGGGGTGCAGTAGCTGTGCAATAAAGTCCAACAGCCAGCCTGCCCCATTCCACAGTAGAGGCTCCAAGTAGAGGCTCCGGCAGTTGGTTACGTTGAGGATCAGTAGTTCAGCAGAAGTCAGTGGACAGTAGAGCCTGGACTTGTGTGCAGCGAGAGGTATGCTTACAGAGCCACTGAAAAGGTAAGTGTTCCTGTTTATGATTTGTTTAAATGCCAAACTTTACTGCTCTACCTTCCTCTGTCACCTGACGTGATGTGACAATACAGGGGTTCTGGCATCACACTTCTGAAAAATGGAATCACAGTGCAGTACTTGTTCCTCCCTCTGTATGTGAACTTGTGGCAATGTTTGTTTTAGCCTGAGCAGTATCTGATATTTTCCCTTCCATTTCTGACTGAAGCTGGTATCTGTATGAAACGACCTGTATATGGATGGCTGTGTCACTGGCTCAACAATGAATAGTGTATGATGGTGTATACCCACAACCCTACTTTAGGTCAGTGCAATAAACTACTTTCTTTGCAGATACTTCTCTTTCAAGCTGTAATGACCTTTGAAACCAAGTGCAAAGGCCTCACAAACGTATTGCCGGGGTGGGGGGGTTGGATTTAGCTGGCAATAGGAGGATTTTGACATTGAATTCTTTGCTTCCTTGGCACTGTAGAAGGGACTCGTAACCAATTGGTAGTCACAGGAAATCCCATTTGATTTGGTTGTTGGTTGGGGGTGCTTTATTGTTGATCATGACATCCTATTTCATCAAGTAATAGATGAAGCGATTTGTGAAGCTTGTCCAGTGTTTGCCTAATATTAAAACAGCATTTACTTTGCCTATATTGCAAACCTCTACAGTAGTCTAAATCATGTAGACCTAGGCCAAAATGTTGCAGGTAAAGTGTATCGTAGTACTCGGGCACAGGACTCTTGACTCAAGTTGGACTAGTTATTTGCAATAGAGATTGTAGCATTGATGAAAATAATATTCAGAGCTTGACATTTGTTGGGGGGGATTGTTGTCTGGGGAAATGAGAATCATACTGGTGACCAATTTATTTCATTTGAACTTCGTGTGCTCTACATGGACTGGCTTTTTTGGGAGTTTACAATGCAACACTGGCTAGCAATATTTGCCCAGTCCATTCAATATTAAGGCAAAACTCGAAGGACCCCTAACGTGTAATTGTCAATGTATTTTAACAGACTTCAGACTCTGTCCGAATATACATACTAGCGTACTACATACTTAAACTGCATACTATGTACTCATCGTCGCATACTATTTAGCACATACTGTTTAGTTAAAAGTATGCAGTATGCTACGGCCGCAACACAGTAGCGGCTCCTGACTGGCTGAGTAGGTGGGACGGGGCAGTGTGGGGGTTGATTTTTAGACTGATAATAGATCATTTCCAATTCAATTAATTTCTCTAAACTCTGAATTAGGGCTGTCCCCAACAAAGTATTTTTGGGTCGACTGATTCGTCCGTTCTTTTGACCAATCGATTTGTTGACATTTTTTTACGAATTTCCCCGTATATAGAAACCCTATGTGTTTTAATAAAATCAACTGAGCTTGTCGAATGCTTTAAGCTTACCGTTTGATGAAATAAGACAAATGACTCGGGAGCCAGAGATCTAGATAACCAGAAGAAGAAAAAACTTAACCATTCTACTCCTTCTGGCTTTCACAGATTCTGTTCATTACTCCTGAAGTTGGCGGTAATAGGCTACACAAGGAGTTTGCAACCTTTTCTCATGTGGAATGCCAATATATTTGACAATTTCTACCGATCTGCGTGCCAGTTATGTTTCCATATGCATATTTTCGTGGAACTGTTTCATTTTAATTTATAATAACGTCTTCATATTTCAAAATCATTGTCATGTGGTTAATCAAAATTCTATCCAAATGAAAATGATACAAACCTAAAAAGTAACTTTACATTTTTGTCATTTAGCAGACGCTCTTATCCAGAGCAACTTCTATTGCCATTACCAACAATGTAAAGATAGCCCACATAAAGCCAACAAAAAAATTGCAGCCTGCAGGTAGAAAGTATCCTGATGGAAAAAAGGGAAAAACATTCCTATAAATTACATTGACTATGCATGGCCTGTCTGCAACGAACTTGAAACATTGTATCAACTTAACTTGGGTCCGCCCCAGAGACTTGCACTAGCGAACTTGCAACATTGTATAAAATATTCTGGGCCCTCACTTTCCTGCGCCAGTGAGCTCGGGACAGACCGGCACCTCAACTTTTCTACTGCTTGAGCTCCGGTTCCTCATAGAATATTAGCTCAAAAGTATTGTGGAGCTCCTGCACCTAAATATAAACAGTACCAGCACCCAAAATGAGTACCGGAACCTATTTCAGTCCAAGTCAAGCGCTGATAAGAAGTAATCAGGTAGGCCTATTTTATGACGTTTCCACTAGATCAGAGCATGACGTTGTTCCCATTCGCGCTGAATACATTGAGAAACTATTGTCATTCTCAATGGATGTAAAAACAGACTTTGTTTGCTTGCTGTTTGAGGTGAATAAAACATTACTTTGAGAAGCTCCACAGCTCATTATTGGTGGTGTGTTAAGCCAATCAAATACTATCGGATCCCCAAATGGGCACATTTATATGCCTACATTTGCACGCAGGCCAGGTAGCCTATAGGCTTATTTACTTCATTGCGTAAACCTTACTCAACATTGATAGGAGCGCGCCAAACAAAAGACAATGACTACATTGAATTGACAACTCGTAAATGGAATGAAATAAACCAAAACTTGTTTCTCACAAGTGTAGCATAGGTTGTGCGCTCTGCAAACAGTGTCCACTTCGACAATGAGAACGGTAACAGACTGGAATCATAAAGAATACATTAAGAAATTACCATAACCAAACAAACGTAGATTAGAAATGATTGGAATTAACTGTAAATGTACTGCTGGTGACATATGTAATGGGGGAGTGATAAACACTAACAATCAAACGCAAACAATTCATACAATTAAGTTATGAAACAATGAATGTGTAAATTGGCGGGAGAGAAGTGCATCTGGGCGCTGCATAGTCAATCTGACGCAGCATTTACGGTAATACAGCCTCTGCGGAATTCAGGAAATTCATAGTACTTGTGCTTTGCGGAGCAGTGCAGAGCTGTTGTGAAGGAAGTGAGTAGAGCTGTTGTCAAGGAAGTGAGTTTGTATTTATACATTATGTACTGCCTCCACTTACCGTCAACCAATCATGTCAATGCAGAGTTATACAGAGCCCTCCGCATAGCCACAACATTTGGAAGGCGCATGGCGATGCGGTACAGAGCTTGATTTGGCCTCTGTGTGCCTCCATAGGCTCCACAATTGTCACACCCTCCATATGGAGCCTCCGACCACATTTTCAGATCAAGCATAAATTGGATTTTAGTTTCTGCCTCCGCAATGGATTAGTTCTCTGAGATGGACGCATATAAAAAAATCTTCGACCAAACAATCGATCAGTCGACTAATTAGGGTCAGCCCTACTCTGAATAGGAATGGAGTTATATGCCTACTCAGGCTAGTTATAGGTAGACTCACTTTTGACCTATACTATAGCCCATTTATCGTATTTAAAAAGGACTGAAGACAAACTGATAATTTGGTTTCATTTCAACATATGTATTAGTGAAACCAAAGTGCTGTAACATGTATAAATTAAATCAAATAGCCTAGTACACATAGCAACTTTTCAAATGAAGGCTTTTGCAAATAAAAACATGGACAATCAAATTTTATGGTGTAGACTTTACAGTGAAATGCTTGCTTAAGAACCTTTCCCAACGATGCAGAGTAAAAAATAAATAGTAACTAACACGAGAAATAAAATACACAAGAATGGAGGTATATACAGGGAGTACCAGTACCAGATCAATGTGCAGAGGGAGTTAGATATGTACATGAAGGCAGGGTGAATTGACTAGGCATCTGGATTGATGATGATGATGATGATAATAGAGTAAATGAAAGAGTAGCAGCAGCAAATGAGTAAAAGTGCATGTAGTGTTTTGAATGTGTGACGGATTTGTGTGGTAGTAACAATGTAGTGAAGCGTTTCAAACTCTGTCCTCGGGAGACAGGGTGCGTAGGGTCAGTGCAGATAGTTTGTGTACCATTAACTATTTAGTGGTCTGGCTATTTAGCAGTCTTATGAAGCTGTCTCGGAGCCTGTTGGTTCGAGTGCCGATGCTCCGGTACCGTTTGCCGGACAGAGTGAAGTCTATGGCTTGGGTGGCAGGAGTCTTTGGCAATTTTGGGGCCTTCCTCTGACACACCATCTGGTGCATCGCAAATTCAGAACCGCTGGACAGCAACATAATACACTAAAGCACTGATCATTGGGAACGAGATAATGACTGCGAAGGCTTGATCCATAAATTGAAATAATTAAATGGGTAGCCTAGCTTACAAAACTAAAACAATCCATATGTTAAAATCAAGAGGCCTAATTTAATGACATCAATAACCCAGACACATTCAGAGTCCCCGGTGCCGACGCATTCAGTAATCATAAGATGGTTTAGTATTTAGTTTAAAAGCGCTGATGAAGGCCAATAGACGAAACACTTTTCAATGAGAACAGAAATCAAATAGACTTCTGTTTTCAAAGATTTAGCCTACGATGCAATACTCAATCATTTTAAGGGGAACAAAAATGACTTAGCCTACATTTGAACACCACCGCAGAAGCTTCGCTATTCGAGATCTTCCCAATTAAGTAGCCTGGTTTTGTTGTTTGGCTACTTGAAGAGAACTAGGGCCAATCCCTCACAGTCCACCTATTCCAATGCATTGTGGAAAAGTGCATTGAATTCTACTAGATGAAGAGCCGAAATGACTAACATTCTGGCATTTAAACCATACTATTTTAAACAATTACAATGCTATGACGCATTCTATTTTCGCATACTGAGAATGCATCATTACATTTACATTTTCGTCATTTAGCAATGCGAGATTGCGTTGTTTCCCACTATTTGATGATTTCGGCAGCACATCCCCATTATCTAATTGATCAGCTGTTGAGTATGACATTTAAATTATACTCGATTTTCTAAATGTTGCATACTAAACTTTTTTTTTTGCATACTCAAATGGCCTATTTAGGACGCAAGTATGGGTATTCGGACTCGGCCACTGCATTCACAATGCAGAAGTACTGGAGCAGTGAATTGTACTAGTATTGTTATTTGGGCTCTTTGTCATAGCTTTTCTGCCTGTCTTGTCACATACCAGTAGCCCAGTTTTTTTGGACATGTACATGATCGGCAACCTCAATTTCTAGATTTTCTTGGTTGTACGGATCATCATTACTCCTGGGATCTTACACTTTTTCATTTGTTCCCCTAGGTAATTTAGGAAGGCTTTAGTTTGACATGACTTTTGTTAGACCCAGCTTTGTTATTATGTGATGAGGTAGTAATGGGAATAACCAACATTAACTTGAATTGATTTCATTTTATACTTGACAGCTGAGTCTAGGCTGGGAACAGCCTAACTTCTGTAGAATGCAGCTTTGGTGTTTTGCTAAACTCAACTAGAACGCGTCATTTTCAAGTGTTAATCCACTGGGCTATTCTTGGGCGGGTGGACAGTCAGGAGACTGGGTTTGGGTCTATTCACATGCTTTGGAACGATGTGTGGCACTGTCCAAAAATGGCATCCTGTTTTTTTTTTTCCCTTGTGCATTTCATGCTTAGAAGTATCCTCAATCGTCCTTTCTTATATCAGTGACATTCTCAAGCCAGTGACCAGCCAGCCAATCGTAAAGGGTTCTTCTGTACAGTTCACAAGGACTGTGCCAACCTTGGTGTAGCAGCTTGTATGTAAACGGTGACTCATGCAGCAAACTTAGTGTTGGTTATCTTGGACTAAGCGTCTTGTGTAGAGAACTACCATGAGCAGTGAAATCAGCCCCAGGGCTGTCGAGTGTGTCTGTCTGCACTGTGATCCATTTCCCCTCTGAAGTATCCTCTTTGAGTGGCCAGTCTGCTTCTCCGTATCCCCTTCAGAGTGTGATGCCAGAACAACCCTCCAGGGCCTCAGGGCCACTACTGGAAGGGCAATGCCCTTTCCAAACTCGCTCTGCAAGACCGACGTCGCAAATGCCCATCATGATGTATAAGGTGAAAGCGTCTTCATAGGTGCAACTCCTCTGACGTTTTGGGGATTTGCTATAACAATACTTTTCCAATGTCAAGCTTATCTTGCTTTGTAACCATTTCCAGTCCTCACGTATTTGCATGATTGGTTTCATGGCTCTTACGCATTTGCCTGTTTCCACGGAAGTTACAAAAAATTAGCTATAATGTGACGTAGGCTACATACCTACTACTTTGTCAAAATGCACCCTTATTATTGGGTTTGCTTTATAATTAATTTGTTTATGTATTTTGGCACAAGTTCTTAAGTCTGTCAGTCAATTACATCTAGTGCATGCCTGTACTGTAGTTTTTGTAATTTAAATTCCCAAAAACCTTTATTTACACTTTCAAAAGTCCTCTACATCCATGTAGTTTAGCCCTCATATCCACAGTTATTTGTATAGGAGTGTCTTAGGATCACTTTCCCAAGTTCCTAGCTTCAAGCTCATTGTTTCTCTCTCTCACTGCAGGGGCCTCGCGTGATTGTAGGAGCCTGAGGAGCTGCTCCTGGTCTAACATATGGTAAGCTACCTGCAGAGTGGTTAGGTGAAAGACTTTGTCATTGTACTAAGCTATATGGAATTTAAGGTCATACCAAGGATAATTTAGCTATTTTATTTTTAATTTTAAGACTAGGTATAAAAAATATGAATAAAGTATTAGAAATGATTTCTAGCCTTACTACTATTACCCCATACAAACGCATTGAATAACCGATTCACTACATGGAACAACAGTCCCAAAAAACATCTAAAGGAAGTGTCCTATCTATCGATCGATCGGGAAACATTTGTTTTTGTATTTAATTCCTTATTTTTGGCACTAAACAGTCTCCATATATACTTCCATAAATTTTTTCAACTGGTACCGGGGACCTTCAGACGAGTCTTGTGAGGCCTGTGGGCATCCTAGAGCAAAACAACCGTCATCTTCCTGAGAGTCTCACCTTTCCACAGAGGGGTCATATTAGTGTATAGCCCAACCTATGCGGACGCTACAGACAAAGTTGGCAGATCGGCTGTACCGACTTCAGACGAGTCCCAAGACGCTTGTGGAGGTTGTAGAGCAAAACGTAGAACACCATCGTGTTCGTGGGAGTCATCTTTCCATAGAGGGGTCATAATAGTTTGTAGGCCAAACCATTTGGACGCTACAGATTTTGTGAGAAGACCGATTTTCAGGATGTCTGTCTGACAAACACTGCTCTAGCTCTGTCACCTTTCACCGCAGATGCAAAAGTGCGACATAAGCGGATGCGGTGGATTGAGACGCATCCAATCTAGCTTAAACTGACGGATTTTGATGAGGTTTTTTGTATTATGCTAATTAGATTTCCACGGGGTGTGGACATCAACCTTATGGGGTTAAGTGCTTATATTAAACAAATGGAAATCTTTTTGTAGGGCTTGTCAAGATTTTTCTTTTCTGGGGGAGTGTACCCCCGGACCCTCCTGATTTTTGCCAACGTTGCTTCGTTCTAAGTGGAAGTTGTTGACTTATGTTATTTTTCTTTGTTGCAGGTTAACTGAAGAGACTGATGTCTGTACAAACCTGAGCAGAGGCCTCTCTGGTCTCTCCTAAAGCAAGGAAATGGATCTGCAGGTTGATGGAACTATTCTTAAACATGTTAGTCTAAATTGTGTGGTTGCGCTGTTAATCCTTGATTCACATTTCCAATGGATGACATTATTTGTAACGACTCATTCCATTTTTCTTATTTTCTCTCCCATAAGGGAATTCTGACGTCGCACCAGGATCCAACCAGCAGAGAAGCTAGAAGTTCAAGAGGAGATTTTTATTTTTTTCTACACACTATTGTAATAAAAGGTTAAACTTGGAGACTTGTGCAGTTTTGTTTTTAATAAATCTGTAATTGTTATAGTGCATCTCTAGAGTTCTATGACTACTATCCACAGGGATGTTTTGGCCATCAAATAGCACTGGTAGCATTTTATTTTACGGTACTGTTTCCACTGGAATTTACCAGACAAAATAGTAAATTATTGTTATTGGTACTAAATTGTGCCTAGTGGAGCTTGTCAAATTGCCATAATTACAATGCCACTTAGTGTCATATTTATAAAGTAAAATAAAGTACTGCCTCTATTCACTTTACTTTCCTTATTCAACAATTTAAATAGAACTGATTGAACTTAAATGTGCAGGTTTTACATGGAAATCCACTTACCATTATCACCAAGTATGATAACATGTTTATAGATCTGCCATGAATAGATTTTGGTAGAACTATTTAGCTTGTTCTGACTGAGGCATTGTGATCCCTGTCTACCAGTATATCAAAGCTTTTAAACTCTGAATCACATACAGTGGGGGAAAAAGTATTTAGTCAGCCACCAATTGTGCAAGTTCTCCCACTTAAAAAGATGAGAGGCCTGTAATTTTCATCATAGGTACACGTCAACTATGAAAGACAAATTGAGGAAAAAAATCTAGAAAATCACATTGTAGGATTTTTAATGAATTTATTTGCAAATTATGGTGGAAAATAAGTATTTGGTCACCTACAAACAAGCAAGATTTCTGGCTCTCACAGACCTGTAACTTCTTCTTTAAGAGGCTCCTCTGTCCACTCGTTACCTGTATTAATGGCACCTGTTGGAACTTGTTATCAGTATAAAAGACACATGTCCACAACCTCAAACAGTCACACTCCAAACTCCACTATGGCCAAGACCAAAGAGCTGTCAAAGGACACCAAAAACAAAATTGTAGACCTGCACCAGGCTGGGAATACTGAATCTGCAATAGGTAAGCAGCTTGGTTTGAAGAAATCACATGTGGGAGCAATTATTAGGAAATGGAAGACATACAAGACCACTGATAATCTCCCTCGATCTGGGGCTCCACGCAAGATCTCACCCCGTGGGGTCAAAATGATCACAAGAACGGTGAGCAAAAATCCCAGAACCACACGGGGGACCTCCAAACTCCACTATGGCAGGTCATATGGCGAATGACCTGCAGAGAGCTGGGACCAAAGTAACAAAGCCTACCATCAGTAACACACTACGCCGCCAGGGACTCAAATCCTGCAGTGCCAGACATGTCCCCCTGCTTAAGCCAGTACATGTCCAGGCCCGTCTGAAGTTTGCTAGAGTGCATTTGGATGATCCAGAAGAGGATTGGGAGAATGTCATATGATCAGATGAAACCAAAATAGAACTTTTTGGTAAAAACTCAACTCGTCGTGTTTGGAGGACAAAGAATGCTGAGTTGCATCCAAAGAACATCATACCTACTGTGAAGCATGGGGGTGGAAACATCATGCTTTGGGGCTGTTTTTCTGCAAAGGGACCAGGACGACTGATCCGTGTAAAGGAAAGAATGAATGTGGCCATGTATCGTGAGATTTTGAGTGAAAACCTCCTTCCATCAGCAAGGGCATTGAAGATGAAACGTGGCTGGGTCTTTCAGCATGACAATGATCCCAAACACACCGCCCGGGCAACGAAGGAGTGGCTTCGTAAGAAGCATTTCAAGGTCCTGGTGTGGCCTAGCCAGTCTCCAGATCTCAACCCCATAGAAAATCTTTGGAGGGAGTTGAAAGTCTGTGTTGCCCAGCGACAGCCCCAAAACATCACTGCTCTAGAGGAGATCTGCATGGAGGAATGGGCCTAAATACCAGCAACAGTGTGTGAAAACCTTGTGAAGACTTACAGAAAACGTTTGACCTGTGTCATTGCCAACAAAAGGTATATAACAAAGTATTGAGAAACTTTTGTTATTGACCAAATACTTATTTTCCACCATAATTTGCAAATAAATTCATTAAAAATCCTACAATGTGATTTTCTGGAGAATTTTTTTTCTCATTTTGTCTGTCATAGTTGACGTGTACCTATGATGAAAATTACAGGCCTCTCTCATCTTTTTAAGTGGGAGAACTTGCACAATTGGTGGCTGACTAAATACTTTTTTCCCCCACTGTAACATGCCTATTCTCACCTGTGTCTGGGAAGCCTCTGATTGTCCAGTTACAATTAAGGCCAAGGTGCAGTGTTTCCCTGTGCTGGATCACTCTTGTATCCTGTGGGTTGGCTGTCAATGCTGGAGATGGTCCAGCTGAAGGTGCACCAGGCTGCAAGCTGAAACCGAGGGAACAGAAGACATGGAGAATGTGGGTCGGTTTTGTTTGGTCTGACCTGCATTACATCCTGGCACTAGTCTCTGTAAGGCTATAGTTATTTGGCCAGAAACACTGCTCCAACATTTCCCCAATGCCCTTGCTCTAGTTATTTAGAGTAGACATTTCATGACACATTTTTTTTAAATCCATATCTGACAAAGACCTTATTACTGCTCTGATGTAATTGTTGCTTTCATGCAGAGCAACTGAAGACAGAGCAGGAAATACTAATGTTAACGTGGGGCATATATGACCATTACATTCATTTAAAGAACCTAAAAGCAGTGGTTTTGACTTGTTCAGATTCAACATGAAGCAGACTGTTAATTAGTCCTTGCTCTGACTTGAACGCTTCCAAATTTCTCAACTCCAAACATCAAAAATACAACTTTTTAAAGTTAAGAGGTGAAGTATGGCCCACATATGCACTATTGCTCCACAAACTTTTTGTTACCCTAATAAGTACAACATTTAAAGAGTGGATCATCAGATACTTCTGCAGCGCAGGACCCAAGTGATATGTTTTACAATACAGACTATATTTAATGTTATGATTATTAATTACATTTACATTTTAGTCATTTAGCAGACGCTCTTATCCAGAGCGACTTACAGTTAGTGAGCGCATACATTTTCATACTGGCCCCCCGCGGGAATCGAACCCACAACCCTGGCGTTGCAAGCACCATGCTCTACCAACTGAGCTACACGGGGCCTATTAATAAATGCAGCTTTGGAATGGTGTTAGGGTGAAGGATTGATGAGTCTCGATTACAAACCCTAATTGCTAAATCGGCAACAGTGATAAGAACTGGATATATTGAGGTCAGCCTACATGTCATTACATTTCTAAGAGGTCCAATAGCCACTTGCCCCTGCACCACCTGTTGCCTGCTAGCCGTGTAAGTTGACCTCTGGAAGAAGGAAAGGGGGGCGAGGGTAAAAAGTAGATGGCGTCCACCCCGCCTGCCTCATTGATGCATCTTTAATGAACATGAATCATTGATCAGTCTCACCTGGCTGCATGCACCCCCGGGGGCGCCAGTGCACACACTGAGACGGCCTGTGCAGTATGCTGGAGACATGAGCACCGCCGGAGCCCGTCCTGGCCTCAGCCTGGACACAGGTGGGCTATGGCACCAGAGAGCCATGCAGAGGAGCAGAGCTCTAGTCCGAACCTACCTCCAGTTCAACTCTGTGCCCCCTCTGCCTCAGCCCAATGGGACCCGTCAAAGGGACACTGTCCGACTGCCTTCCCTAGCTGCCGTTAAAGCCCCGCACAGGCAGACCACCACGACTCCGCTCAGGTAAGCTGATACCCGTACTTCTAGGACCAGCCTGGGGCCCATGCAACCAGTAGAAGCTTGGCTGCAGAATGAATTGTTCTTGCTATTGGAGGACTTAATTGCGAACCAGATATAATGGAGGAACTCTTTACAAGTGAGTTTTGTGCTGTAGTCTCCTCATTGGTGCAATGTTCAAAAGATACATTGCGTAAGAATCCTTTGCAATTGCCTATCTAAACTGTTGTCTTTGTATCTTAAATATATACTGATATTGATTCATAATACAGTATCATTATCATATAGTGAATTGATTAGATAATGAGGAAAGGAAGGATGATGATTATTTCCTGATTTGTCTGGAAATTGTATTTAATTGCCCTAACTAAACTTCTGTTGGGAAAGAAGCTAAGCAAAGCTAATTGTATAGTTCCCAGCAATTAAGTATCAAATGAGGTACTATATACTTTGCTTTGACAACAGAAGCCTTCCTCCATAAATCTCAGGTGTAAGAGGATATGTTTCTGTTTGGGACACTAACTACAATGTGGTGCAAGAACAATGCTGAGTTTGTGTGTCTTGGAGGATAGGAGGAGAAACTGAGTGAGGCACTAAAACACCTCATGAATGGAAACCCAGCAGCACACATCCCCTGACACCACACCTTCTGCTGCAGTCAGTTAATGTCTTCATCTCTAGAGTGCAGGTTTTGAATAACTAACTAACTTAATTCACACTGTCTATCTCAACAAGACTCAATACAGTATTTCCTCAATGAAGATAACAAATGTACAGTATGAATGTATCACTTTTGGTCAACCGCTTCCTTTGGCAGGGTAGGACTAAAATGCTTGTTTGAATGCAATTGGTTTGTTTCTGTTCAGGCCCCTGATACACAAATGATTACAGGATGTTTAAAGTGTGTCAACATTTCATCTTTTACTCCTTCATGTCTAGTTTTACAGCATGTTTTATGTATGTTATTTGCCCGTAGTTGCTGATCAGTGTTTCTCTTTGCCTCTGTCCCACCTTCACCTGTCTGACTCCTCTCCTCACAGCATCAGCAAGCCCTCCCTCTTCACCCCGGGAGAACGAGCCTTGTTCGAGGGGTTTTCCCGCAACCGCCGTCACCCTCTGCCTCTCTGTATGTCCTCTGACACAGTAGTAGGAAATAACCTGAGCCAGAGCAGCAGACCAGTGTACACCCACTTCTCCTACCCCATCAGACCCAACCCAAAGCTGGTGAAGCCCAGATCACAAAGCCTGACCCTGGCCACAGAGCAAGGCGAGCTCTGTCCTCTGGTGATGCAGTACCGCCAGTCGTCACATGGGGAGGGTCTAACAGTAAGAGGAAAGCCCTGCCTGAGCCTCCCCAGCCAACCTTCGCCTCCCGCCGCTCCTATACCAGCACGCACACAGCTTCACATATTCTTGCCCACGGAAGGAGTTGGAGAGGGGGAGGAGGGGGACAGTGAATCTGTGGATGAAGGGTTTATGGACGAGCTGGATAGTAAGATCACTTCCCTAAAACTCCAGCAGGGGAAGGCCAAGATTCACATACACCCTGATTAGGCCCCTGGAAAAATAAAGTGACTTTCCACGACCCACTAAGCAAGTTGACTGGGTTTCATGTTTAGGAACAACAGGTCTTAATTGAGGACGGGTCAGTTATGCAAGCCACTTTGTATGGTGTTCTTTCAGTTGATCCCAGGCATTTAGCCTGAATAGAGCCTTGGATAGTTCTACATTTTCAAAAGTGTGTTACAAATCTTCATACCCTGAAAATACTGTAAGGTGGAAAGGCTCAAAATTAGTGTGATGGGATCACTAGTCCTTTTTTTGGCAATGTGTATGTGTAGGCTCAGAATACAGTGGAAAAGTGCATGAAGCCCTCCACTGGTATTTTGTCACAGAATAATAAATAAATCCAACCACTGATAAGCTTTTTATGTGCAGTACCTGTAAATACAAGTTTCTTCAATTAAACTATGTTATAAGAACGTTAAAGGTTAGATAGAACAGAACATATTATATAATTAAAATGAATGTATTTATACTAGAACAAAACACATGTACACATAAAGAATGTGGTGTTAGTATAAGGAATTATACTCTCAAAAAGAGAACAATAAAGCCAAATCACATATACAACACTATGTACATACACTACATGGCTAAAAGTATGTGGACACCTGCTCGTCGAACATCTCATTCCAAAATCATGGGCATTGATATGGAGTTGGTCCCCCCTTTGCTGCTATAACAGCCTCCACGCTACTGGGAAGGCTTTCCACTAGATGTTGGAACATTGCTGCGGGGACTTGCTTCCATTCAGCCACAAGAGCATTAGTGAGGTCGGGCACTGATGTTGGGCGATTAGGCCTGGCTTGCAGTCGGCGTTCCAATTCATCCCAAAGGTGTTCGATGGGGTTGAGGTTAGTGCTCTGTGCAGGCCAGTCAAGTTCTTCCTCACCGATCTCGGCAAACCATTTCTGTATGGACCTCACGCACTGCAACTGCCTCTGCAACGCAATGCTTCAAGGCAAACGCAGCGTTCCATTGGAAATGAATGTACTTCTGGTGTACCAAAACGCAATGACACAGTCGGTGTGGGAATTGGTAGAATCTTAATGAAAATGATTCACAGCTATAATGGCTGCCAAAGGTGCTTCCACCAAGTATTAACTCAGGGGGTGGAGACTTATCAAATTATGATATTTTCACAATTTTATTTTTTTCTTAATTTCTTTCACTTCAAAAATGTGGAGTAGGTTGTATAGATCTGTAGGGGAACATTTTAATGTCATCCCTTTTTTAAAAAAAAATGTAAGGCAGCAAAATGTGAAAAAAAGTCAAGGGGCTGTATACTTTCTATAGGAGCTGTAAATGCCTCATGTAGAGCTTAGAGAGGATAAGGTAGACAGGTGTGTGTTTGTCATAAATGTGTCACAAGTATCCATTCAATTGCCAAGATTCTCCAATGCAACATCCCAGGTTGCTGAGATTGTAGAACTAAACCAGGGGTTCCCAAAAATGTTTGGCCCACGACCCCATTTCGATATCTGAAAATTCTCGCAAAGGCAACAATGTGAAAAAAAGGATGTAATTAACAGCCAATGTCAGTGGAGCCTGGTGGGAGGAGCTATAGGAGGACGGGCTCATTGTAATGGCTGGAATGGAGTAAATGTAACGATATCAAACACATCAAACATATGGAAACCACGTTTGACTTTGTTCCTTTCATTCCATTCCAGCCATTACAATGAGCCCGTCCTCCTATAGCTCCTCCCACCAGCCTCCACTGGCCATTGTTTACTTTTTTATTTGGGGCTATGCAGTCAATTGAAAAACATTCTAACAGTATTTCTGATTGTCTTCTCAACTCACCATCACATACTTTTAATGTGAGGCTATGACAGTCAATTACAAATTACATAATGTCTCTTATCTCACCACCACTAATGAGATAGGTGTGCTTGAAACATGTGGCGTCGGAGCTTCTCAAAATCAAGGGGCGTGGTCGACAGTACGCACCTAATCTCTGCTGTCACATCCAACCTGGATCGATATTTTGTTTTAATGCAGACCAGAGCACTGAATCCAGCTTCACACAGATATGAAGGGTACCATGAGTTTTCATGCTAAAAGGGAGACGGCCGGGTATTCCCTTTGAGTCAGGAACCAAAACTCCTCTGTAGTGACCCGTGAATGCGTTGTCTGCAGCATTTGGTCACATGACAGCTCGATCAGCTGTTCGAGTTCACTTACCGGCATGTCGACTGAGCCAGGATCACGGTCAAACGGATTGGGAAGTAGGTCCCAAAGTGCTCTTCCAAGCGTTGGGAGGTGAGCAGTCATCACTCGTGTGCTGTTTTATGTTAGAAACATGCACAGCTGAGGGAAGGGGGCATGGTTCTCTTTTGAAAGACTCTCTCCCCAATAATAATAATTTCCTCTGAATCCACTGATTCGGTCACTCATCTGTAGAACGTTTTTGTATTTCCTCTGCATGCTTGCGTTCAGCTCATTCAGTTTCCTATATGTCTGTTACATAGGCAAGGAGACACATTTTCTTTTCATTACACATAAAGTCAACCAAGTCTTTATTTATTTATTATGTTTTACATCCATTGTTATTGACAACAGTTCCACGCTCAATGCGAAACATCTTTCCAACACTCCCCCTCAATAACCACCAAGCCTGGGTGTGAAATAGAACATTACATTGTCATGCTCTGATCCCATATCTCCACAGAGTTTTGCGAACAGGCGTGTGCGCAGTGGATGTAGTTTACAACTGAAGTTACCTGCTGCAGTATATCTCTGAGTTCTGTACTCAGCACTTTTGCCGGCAGTTGCTCTTGGTGGATCATACAATGCGTCCATAAGGCAGAGGGAAACACATTTATAACTAGAGTTTAGGGGCCTGCCTGCTGTTCCGCCATAGATGTAGCCCCGTCTGTGAAAAAGCCAACCATTCGATACCATGGAATCTGTTTTTTCGTCAATATAGCCACGCAGCACACTGAACATCCCCTGTGCCGTTTCATGTTGGGAAATCGTGAGCTAGAACAATATGTCCTTGTGAATAGCATCCCCCGACATGTATAGCGAACAAAAGTAAATGCATGGGCATCTCGGTCCTCACTGCTAACGTCTATTTGGAGAGCATCAGCTGGGGAGTTTTTGAATCGTTCAGTCAGTTTCCTCTTGATTGCTAGCAATAGGCCCTTTTCACGATGACGTCATCTAACTTCCGCCTTTCCGCGTAGCAGGTTAACTTCACTTCCGTTCGCCCGTAACCTGAGACTTCTCAACGAAAATACAACTGTTGACCACTAACTAGCAAGCTAGCTACTTGAAGAAATTCCAAAAGGTACGTTTAAGTTAAATTAGTAAAGTTAAGAGTAATAATGTTTACGTATATGCAATGGTTTGTAACTTGCTAACGTTATTGTTAATTCATAATTGTTCACTGCCTTAGTTACTTAAAAGTGGGCTAACGTTAGCTAACAACAACTTAGTACCAGATACCGATAACGTTAAAAGGTAGCGTTACATTGCTGCCTGGCTGTAATGTAACAAGTTTACTTAGCTAGCTATCTAACCCTTTGTTAGGCAGTTAGTTTATTCATGAATGTATAGTAACTCACCTATTCAAATACTGTTGTGCATGATAGCTAGATAAATATTGATTCCTGGTCAAAGCTGAATGTTAATTTAGCTGTTTCTTTTCTCTCGGTGTCTGTATCGCAACAGTATCCCATCCAACACCGAAGCATGGCACAATCTTCGAGAAGATGCTATTGCAGTGTACCATTTTGTTCAAACAACAAACAGAAATTCCCGTATCTGAGTTTTCACGATTTCCCTGTTGATGGAGAAATACGTGCCCGTTGGGTGAGGGCGATCAGGAGAGATGAGGGACCAAGTTAAGATTCTTCGTGGAGCACCTTTGTTTGCAGTCAGCACTTTCCCCTGAGGATAGATACACATCGGCCAGTGGACGGATCCGTATTAAACAGGGATCAGTGCCGTCTAGATTCCACTGGAATGATTGGGGTAAGGATAGGTAGACAGCGTTAAACGTAATACTACTGTAATCCAATAATATATTACTTGTACAAAATGTTTAATAATTTAATCCTGATGCAATATAGCTGCTACATTTTGTCATTTTAGGGACTGAAAAGTGATTACCAAAATGTATCATGACAAGCATATGGTTAATTTCACACATATAGGAGGCGGCTCACAAGCTCGGGAGTCAGTTTACCAGCGAGCAAGAAAGCGTCTTGGTGTTGCTGTCCTGGATGATTCTGATCATGAGATGCCTGACAGCACAGAGGGTGCTTTGCCTGCAGTGACAAACGATCACGACTATGCCTGCCGTCCTTCTCCTGGTTAGTATTACAAATAAGAGTAACCATGTATCTGTTTGGCAAAAAAGTAAAGTATATGGCAGTTAAGTAAAAATACTATTTTATACTACGATTTGGAGTAACTGGTCTCTCTGTGAAAAGACTTGGCGTTTTAAACCTCATCCATCTTAGAAGCTTCTTCAGTTTTATTTATTGAAAATGGGATGGGATAGATGAGTAATAACTAACCTACCAACATGTATGCTTTTTCTTCCCCTTAAGGTAAACTGGACAGTGCTACTCAAAGAAGAAGAAGTCTTTATTGCCGTCAACAACCCACATCGGTTTGTAAGAATTTCGTTGTGTATTAAGTTTAATGATACAAAATCAGAGCTCAGACTGAGAAACAAACTGATCCACAGTGGAACTTTGTGGAATCATTCTTATTAAATCTGCAACCGCAGCAAAACACAACAAAAATAAAAAACTTATCTATCTTAACCTATCTTATCATAATGTTAGAGAACTGTTTATCTGAGAAACCTGAAGCCGATGAGCCTCCTCATTTTTCTTCATGGACCTGTAACATCGCCCTCTCACTGTCACCTCACCGTTAACTACACTTGAGACTGTTTCAATACAGTGATTGGGAGAAAGGGCGCAGCATTAGCCATTAATACATTACTGACTCTTATCTTACGGTCGATACAAACAGCAGTAATATTAAAAAGAGGCTGCAAAACAGAAACTCGTCAGCTCATAACCTTCGCCAGCATAGGGCTAATTTAAGCTAAATAAAGATAAACACGTACCTTCATAATCAAACAGGTAACCTTCAACGAAGAACTTGTAGCCTTTATCAAGCTTCGATCTTGAAGTAAGGGACCACTTGTCAGCAAGTCGTTCTACGTCGTTAAGTCGTATTGGTGGCAGATGTGAAAGGGACTGGGTGAACTCCATAATGATGTGCTACTAGCTAAGCGTTCCTAAGCGACACCGGATGTAAACATAACCTGCATCGCGGCAGAACGGAAGTTGTCTGACGTCACGTGAAAAGGGCCTATCGCATAAATTCTTCATTTAACAATATTATCTGACAACGGTATTGATGTGAGTTTCTGTGCCTTTTCCTCCCCACTCATTGTTTTTACCATATCAATTGCGGACGGTAATATCAAAGTCTCTGCAATAGTGTGTGGTTTCATAGCATATGGGGCCTAGCCATTCACCCTAGGAATGATTCAAGTGCAAAGGTCAAGTGCTGCCTTTTCCCATGATATAAGGGCACTCTCTCATTGAATTGTATCTTAGATTTTAATCATTTTCATTTAGATTTTTAAGGTTAACCACATTACAATGATTGAAAGACATATATATATATATACATACACACAGCTGTGAAAAAAATTAAGAGACCACTGCAAAACTTTCTTAAATTAGCATCTCTACATGTATGACAGCCATTCAAGTCCAGTGTCTGTTGAATTCCAACACAGGCACACCTCATTCTACTGAATTAGGTACTGATTAGGTGTTCACATGAACCAAATCTTATTTAACGAGGAAAAGTATAAAAGCCACTCCTGTGGTCATCACTATCCTCTTGCAATAGGACCAGCTGGATGGCAAAAACAGTGCTAATAGTACCTCAAAAGTAATATTAATAAAAATACAAAAAACTATTGACCATGCCAAAAGAGTTGAAAAGGAAAGTTTTGAGTGAGGAAAAGAAGGGTTCAATTCTGGCTTTACTGGCAGAGGGATACAGTGAGCGTCAGGTTGCTTCCATCCTTAACATTTCAAAGACGGCGGTTCATAAGGACAAGGTCGAGCAGCAGACATTGGGGACAACAAAGCTACAGACCGGCAGAGGGCGAAAACGACTCTCTACTGACCGGGATGACCGCCTACTCATTCGAATGTCACTCAACAACCGTAGGATGTCATCAAGTGACCTACAAATAGAATGGCAAACGGCAGCTGGGGTGAAGTGAACGGCGGGGACGGTTCGAAACAGGATCCTAGGGGCAGGGCTGAAGTCGTGCAAAGCTAGAAAAAAGCCCTTCATCAATGAGAAGCAAAGAAGAGCCAGGCTGAGGTTTGCAAAAGACCATAAGGATTGGACCGTAGAGGACTGGAGTAAGGTCATCTTCTCTGATGAGTCCAATTTTCAGCTTTGCCCAACACCTGGTCGTCTAATGGTTAGACAGAGACCTGGAGAGGCCTACAAGCCACAGTGTCTCGCACCCACTGTGAAATTTGGTGGAGGATCGGTGATGATCTGGGAGTGCTTCAGCAAGGCTGGAATCGGGCAGATTTGTCTTTGTGAAGGACGCATGAATCAAGCCACGTACAAGGTTGTCCTGGATGAAAACTTGCTTCCTTTTGCTCTGACATTGTTCCCCAACTCTGAGGATTGGTTTTTCCAGCAGGACAATGTGCCATGCCACACAGCCAGGTCAATCAAGGTGTGGATGGAAGACCACCAGATCAAGACCCTGTCATGGCCAGCCCAATCTCCAGACCTGAACCCCATTGAAAACTTCTGGAAATTTGATCAAGAGGAAGATGGATGGTCACAAGCCATCAAACAAAGCCGAGCTGCTTGAATTTTTGCGCTAGGAGTGGCATAAAGTCACCCAACATCAATGTGAAAGACTGGTGGAGAGCATGCCAAGACGCATGAAAGCTGTGATTGAAAATCAGGGTTATTCCACCAAATATTGATTTCTGAACTCTTCCTAAATTAAAACATTAGTATTGTGTTGTTTAAAAATGAACATGAACTTATTTTCTTAGCATTATTCGAGGTCTGACAACACTGCATCTTTTTTGTTATTTTGACCAGTTGTCATTTTCTGCAAATAAATGCTCTAAATGAAAATATTTTTATTTGGAATTTGGGAGAAATGTTGTCAATAGTTTATAGAATAAAACAAAAATGTTATTTTTACCCAAACACATACCTAGAAATAGTAAAACCAGAGAAACTGATAATTTTGCAGTGGTCTCTTAATTCTTTCCGCAGCTGTATATATATATATAACATTTTTTTGCAGGATTTTGGAAATTCACCCTCCACCCCATTTTCATATAAGGTGACTCCACATGGGGTCACGACCCCTAATTTGGGAGCCGCTGAACTAAACCCATTCAATGAACCACATTCATTCACATGTTGAAGCAACATTTTCCTCCTGCTTCTATTCAAATGGTCCAGATTGGTCCAACCCAACAACCCAGGTTGTTGAGATTGTAAAGTTCAATGCTGCCACAGAGTTTTGATGCTGCTGCTGAGATTGTATGACTCAAGCACAGCCTGAAGTGTCGTCGCCTAGTGTGACCTGCCCCTGGTAGGGTATGTTTGTATAGGCCTACACTATCTTATTTTGTATAGTGTAACTGTCAACAGAGAGAATGGGCCGATTAAGGAGGACAATATATTTTATACGCTGTAAGATCGTTGGACCAGGTAGAACACCTATTGCGAGGTACGAACTTCTCTCATCGTACCCAGTCAATCACCAGCAGAGGTAAGGCCAGTAACAGGGATCCGCACAGGGCAAGTACGCCTAACCACAGGGCCCATCAGGGGTGGAGAAGAGGGGAATGCATACAGGCGTGGATGGATACCTGGCTGGGACAGCCTTCATCATGTCCCAGGCCAGCTGTGGTGACATCCCTCTGCCAACCACAAGACCCCCACCCACACTGTGTGGGATTTGTGAGGGTGCTTTGGATGGACTGGAGATCTGGAGCTGTGTATGATGCAGTCTTCACTGTAATGATGCAGTCTTCTGCACATCTTACCCATAAAACCTCACTGTTGTTTTTCCACCATTCATTTTTCCCCATAGGGGATTTTAGAAACACTTAAAGATAAGGGCTGTGCTTCGTGTAGGCTTACACTGGCGAGACGTTTTGATAACCATGTAAATCTCTCGGACAAGGTGACTTTTATCAATATATTTGGCTCTATTTACTCTCTGATTCAAAAATGCTGATTAGCATCAATGTAGACATCATGTAAAACTACAAATCCCTGCACGCTCCTGTACGGCATCTCTAGCTGACACCTTTGCTAACAGGTATTGTGTCAATTCAAAACTTGCACAAGACAGTTCACAGAATTGTCAATTTAAAGAAATTTATTCATTACTACATTTTGCTATCATTAGATAGCTAATCCAGAGATTCTTACCTTTGTCTTGGTTCGGCAGTCTCGTCCAGATCATGGCATTTCTAGTTCTTTATGATAGCCACATTAGCAGCTAATTTTGTGTGAGTGGGGAGAGGGGTTAAATACAGGCGAATATATTGATAAAAGTCAGCTTGTCCTAGAGAGATTAACATTCTTATCAAAACGTCAAACCAGGGTAAACCTACATGAAACACAGCCCTTATTTTAAGTGTTTCTAAAATCCCCTATAGGGAAAACGATTGGAACCACTTCCGTGTTTGACCACTAGGTTTTATGGGTATTATGACTCATACTGTGGTAATCTATTTCGATCATCCTATAGCGCCTTCTCACACCACGTGCGAATTCATTGTCAAGCTGCATACCATGATCATCTATCATAATTATCCAATTAATATGGGAATAATAGGCATTTTATCTAAGAACATTTAGCCTATTTCCGAACAAAGTAGCCATTTTCATTTGCTATAGAAATATATGTAAAAACGTAAATGCTGAGTATATGGCTTTTGCCAGCGCTAACATCCCTCTCGGAAAAGTTGACAATCCCAAAATGCGCGCATTCATTAACACACACGCACAGAACTGAGGCGCAGTCTGGTCAAAAAACTGAAATAATCTCCATAATAATGGACGACTCCACTGACGCACAAGACCAATACGTTCTTGATATTTTGTAGGACAGCTGGGTGAAGACGTTAAAGTTGTTCTGGCTGATACAGTGTATTTACAGGCAGTGAACTATTCAAGTCAGACGCCGCTTTGTGGAGGCGGAGAAGCGTATCTCTCCAAATACTGCTCTCCAAATACAGCGGTTGGAGAAGTTGATGGGTTGTTATTTCTATAGCGAATGAAAATAGGCTAGCCATTTATTTTCTGAAAATAGGCTACGTTTCACCCTCTACATTTTCTAATATAAAAATGCCTATAGGCTAATACCCATATGTTAACAACAGAACACGAATACATTGAAATATTTGTGTTGATGATGTCTTGTTATTTAGGCCTAAGGGTAAGGCTGTTTCGCTATATCCTCCACAACCTTCTAAGGTAGAAGCATTCTTCTGATACAGCATAATGCGTTTTTATTATTATTTCAGATGGCTGTCTATCCTGTAGTTCCGTTTATAGGCCTAATCTAACGCTAAATTGCAGGTTTTGCAGAATATATTGTTGTCTGCAAAGAGCGTCACAGCGGGGTATTGGCGCGCCCTTTGTTCAAGTGATATTCTGAATCTGATTGGATTCATAGTCTCTCCCCTTTAACTGTCGTAATCGCCCCATTTTTATAACCTCAGATGATCAGAGATTGAGTCGGTTGGAGGTGTAGAATTACTGATCTATCAATTGTATTCCCTGCCAAATATTAGGCTTTGTGCAATTAAGATTCGTTTGCTACGCCTCACCTGGTTTAGGCGATTAAAATAACCAACTCATCATCAAGCTTTGATTCATTTGAATCAGCTGTGTAGTGTTGCAAAATGTGCACACAGGGGGGGACCCAGCACCGAGTTTGGGAAACCCTTATTAGAGATAGCTAGCACAGCTGTGAAACAGGCAAGAATAACTAAGTACTTCCAGGTCACGGATTTTTGGAATCCTTCAGAATAAAAGTCCCGTTCTGTATACTTTGTAAATTAATAATAAAAATAGAAAATGTGCATAATTATCGATATATTTTATACTAATTATCATACAAAGAATAATTATAAGTATTTCTATAAATATTATGTCTTTGTTTTGTTTGTTTATTCAAGTCTAAATGATCGACAATGTTTTTTTGTGCGTGTACTCCTATCATTTAATGCACCATACAACATTATCTGTACATTGTGTCGCAGTATAAGGGGGGTTCATTCTTTACTGTGACACAATGAGGCCAAACGATAATGACTATTGTGTAGTTAGAGAGGTGAAGGTATTTGACTTTGGTAAACCAACAGAATGGCATGCAAAATTAATATGCACAGAACTGTTCTGTGTGTAATTTAGCATGCCATCATACTGGGCAAGCTTGTAATTTGAAATCAGTACTCTATATGGCAGGATTCCCCAACTGGTTTGGCCCGCTAGTTGTTTTATTTGGCCCCCCAGGTTTTTTGAGCAAAAAAACCCCACCAAGAAATCAGCTCCAATCGATTTATATTTAAGAAATCTGTTCCCAAGTATTCCCACGCATACTAGAGACACGACGTGATCGTAAACAAATGTAAGCAAGGTTTGAAATTATTATGTTTTGGTCAAACATATCTGTTTGGGCTTCTTGTGGTCAATTTGCAGTCTACAAATTATTTGTAATTATGTTCCAGCCCCCTGACCATCCGCTCAAGAAAAAAATCGGCTGCTATATGGGAACAACCAGTTCAATTTATTGATGTTGCTACATTTGCTAGAGATGAATTTGAATAAACAAACTAGATTAATTGTTGTAATGCGCCCTTGTGTGCAGCCTATGTAACGAGTAGGTCATAGGAAAATAACTATAATAAAGTTAGCAAGAAAGGCATTTCACTGTACTTGTGCATGTGACATTAAAACTTGAAACTTGCATGTGCATGTGGTGGACATGTGGCGAAGTGCGGCACCCCAACTAGCTTTTCGGACTGCTCCTTTGACAATGAATGACTTCCGCCAGAACGCAAAGAGTTTGATACATCTGGTGAAAATGAGGCTTAAAGCTAATTTATATGCTTAATCCGAAAATGTGGTCGGAGGAGCCATTTGGAGGGTGTGACGCAATTGCGGAGCCTCTGGAGGCATGCAGAGGCCAAATTGAGCTCTGTACTACCGTGCACCACCCAAATGTTTTAACAATGTGGAGGGCTCAGTATAGCTCTGTATAGCTCAGCATTTACATGATTGGTTGAGGAGAGGTGGGGGCATGAGGTCCAGTATAAACACAAACTCACTTCCTTGACAACAGCTCTTCTCTTCTCAGCTAAGCACAAGAAATATAAATGCCCTGATTTCTCTGCATAGGCCCTATGCAGTAAATGTTGTACAGCCACTGCAGACATTGGATTGACCATGCAGAGCCTTTTAAAGGTTATGAATGGTCAATCCGATAACTGCAGCATTTACTGTGATATGGCCTCTGCTGAGGTCAGGGCATTCATACCTCTTGAGATTCACATAGCAGAGCTGTTGTCAAGGAAGTAAGTTTGTTTATATGACCTCCCGCCCCCACCTACCATCAACCAATCATGTCGATGCGGAGATATATAGTCATATACAGCCCTCTGCATTGTTACAAAATTCGGGAGGCGTACAGCGATGTGATGTGGAGCTTGATTTGGCCTGTGCAAGCCTCCGAGGCTTCGCAAATTGTGTCACACCCTCTATTCAGAGCCTCTGGAATCGCATTAACAGATCAAGCATACATTGGCTTTTATTATTCTTGCTGGCGGAACTGAGGTGTAGCAGATGTAGACGTGAATCAGGAAATGACATAGCCAGGTCTTCCATGTTTACGCAGACGTGTGTTTCGCTAGTTTCTTCGAGGAGCTGTGCAGAGTGAAAATACAAAGAACTTGACTTCTGTAAAGTTATAACTCACCGGCATTGATATAATCAAAGTTAACATCGTATGCATGGCAAAGCTTAATAACCTTATTTGGTAATTCAAATTAAGACTCGTTTTAGCTGACTACATAGCGTTGCTAGCTGGCTAACGATACCTAGCTGGCATTCTCCACAAGGAGGCGGGCGGAAGTAGCTAATGCATGTTGGCTAGCAAACCTCTGTTCCGTTTGTAGTATATTTTGGTGGACCTATGTTGTGAGTGAGTGACAATAAGATCTAGCCGTCTTTCGCCTTTGGAAGCAAGCCATGGCTGAATCCCAGAAAGCAGACCATTCAGAGGTAAATTACGTTTTTGAATTAATGCTAGCCTTCTAGTTAGTTGTGTCTTCTGCAAGCTAGGTAGCTAGTTACAGTTGAAGTCGGAAGTTTACATACACTTAGGTTGGAGTCATTAAAACTCGTTTTTCAACCACTTTTCTTGTTAACAAACTATAGTTTTGGCAAGTCGGTTAGGACATCTACTTTGTGCATGACACAAGTAATTTTTCCAACAATTGTTTACAGACAGATTATTTCACTTATAAAACACTCACAATTCCAGTGGGTCAGAAGTTTACATACACTAAGTTGACTGTGCCTTTTAAACAGCTTGGAAAATTACAGAAAATGATGTCATGGCTTTAGAAGCTTCTGATAGGCTAATTGACATAATTTGAGTCAATTGGAGGTGTACCTTTGGATGTATTTCAAGGCCTACCTTCAAACTCAGTGCCTCTTTGCTTGACATCATGGGAAAATCAAAAGAAATCAGCCAAGACCTCAGAAAGAAAATGGTAGACCTCCACAAGTCTGGTTCATCCTTGGGAGCAATTTCCAAACGGCTGAAGGTTCCACGTTCATCTGTACAAACAATAGCACGCAAGTATAAACACCATGGGACCACGCAGCCATCATACCGCTCAGGAAGGAGACGCATTCTGTCTCCTAGAGATGAACGTACTTTGGTGTGAAAAGTGCAAATCAATCCCAGAACAACAGTAAAGGAACTTGTGAAGATGCTGGAGGAAACAGGTACAAAAGTATCTATATCCACAGTAAAACAAGTCCTATATCGACATAACCTGAAAGGCCGCTCAGCAAGGAAGAAGCCGCTGCTCCAAAACCGCCATAAAAAAGCCAGACTATGGTTTGCAACTGCACATGGGGACAAAGATTGTACTTTTTGGAGAAATGTCCTCTGGTCTGATGAAACAAAAAATATAACTGTTTGGCCATAATGACCATCGTTATGTTTGGAGGAAAAAGGGGTACGTTTGCAAGCCGAAGAACACCATCCCAACTGTGAAGCACGGGGGTGGCAGCATCATGCTGTGGGGGTGCTTTGCTGCAGGAGGGACTGGTGCACTTCACAAAATAGATGGCAATAGTCGCAAATGGGTCTTCCAATTCGACCATGACCCCAAGCATACTTCCAAAGTTGTGGCAAAATGGCTTAAGGACAACAAAGTCAAGGTAATGGAGTGGCCATCACAAAGCCCTGACCTCATTTCTATGGAACATTTGTGGGCAGAACTGAAAAGGCGTGTGCGAGCAAGGAGGCCTACAAACCTGACTCAGTTACACCAGCTCTGTCAGGAGGAATGGGCCAAAATTCACCCAACTTATTGTGGGAAGCTTGTGGAAGGCTACCTGAAACGTTTGACCCAAGTTAAACAATTTTAAAGGCAATGCTACCAAATACTAATTGAGTGTATGTAAACTTCTGACCCACTGGGAATGTGATGAAAGAAATAAAAGCTGTAATAAATCATTCTCTCTACTATTATTCTGACATTTTCACATTCTTCAAATAAAGTGGTGATCCTAACTGACCTAAGACAGGGAATTTTTACTAGGATTAAATGTCAGGAATTGTGAAAAACTGAGATGAAATGTATTTGGCTAAGGTGTATGTAAACTTCAACTGTATGTCGACCCTCCCCTTTATTTCCCGTGCAAGAAAATCAACAAACTTAAACAAACACTGCACGCTCAAACTTGGTTCTATTTGGTTCTCACCAAGTTGGTATTTAATTGCAAGCATGAGTTGGACATTTCCCTCATGGTTCTTGACTTTTTCCTGGTCAGGTCACGTGGTAAGGGAAAACTCAGGGCCCTACTTATAGGACCATTACTAATAGAATATTGTCTGAACTCAGCATACAGGAGAGCCAAACCAGGAGATTGAGAAGCCATCTCAGGCTGGAGCAGCAATGGATTCCGTGCACCCTGGAGCATCACACAGCAATGCACCCACAGCCTCGGCAGATGGAAACAGTGGGGATGATGCTACCAATGCAGTCAGTGCAAGTACCTCCTCAACTATAGACGGGGCAGGGGATGCTGGTAATTCAGAAACTGTGAAGGAAACCTATGCAGAGGATTCAAAGACAGTGGAAGAAACGGTAAAAACAGATGCCTCGCTGACTGTGGGAGAAACGTCCAGTAAAGAGGATTCACAGACAGAAAGAGAAACAGTCAGTGTAGATGCTTCACAGAAGGAAAGAGAAACAGCCAGTGTAGATGCTTCACAGACAGAAAGAGAAACAGCCAGTGTAGATGCTTCACAGACGGAAAGAGAAACAGCTAGTGTAGATGCTTCACAGACGGAAAGAGAAACAGCCAGTGTAGATGCTTCACAGACGGAAAGAGAAACAGCCAGTGTAGATGCTTCACAGACGGAAAGAGAAACAGCCAGTGTAGATGCTTCACAGACGGAAAGAGAAACAGCCAGTGTAGATGCTTCACAGACGGAAAGAGAAACAGTCAGTGTAGATGCTTCACAGACAGAAAGAGAAACAGCCAGTGTAGATGCTTCCCAGACGGAAAGAGAAACAGCCAGTGTAGATGCTTCACAGACGGAAAGAGAAACAGCCAGTGTAGATGCTTCCCAGACGGAAAGAGAAACAGCCAGTGTAGATGCTTCACAGACGGAAAGAGAAACAGCCAGTGTAGATGCTTCACAGACGGAAAGAGAAACAGCCAGTGTAGATGCTTCACAGACGGAAAGAGAAACAGCCAGTGTAGATGCTTCACAGACGGAAAGAGAAACAGCCAGTGTAGATGCTTCACAGACGGAAAGAGAAACAGCCAGTGTAGATGCTTCACAGACGGAAAGAGAAACAGCCAGTGTAGATGCTTCACAGACGGAAAGAGAAACAGCCAGTGTAGATGCTTCACAGACGGAAAGAGAAACAGCCAGTGTAGATGCTTCACAGACGGAAAGAGAAACAGCCAGTGTAGATGCTTCACAGACAGTCGGAGAAACAGTTGGTACAGATGCACCCCAGACTGTGGAAGAAACAGGCAATACAAATGCTTCACAGACTAACGGAGAAACAGACAGCACAGACATACCCCTGGACATGGGAGTAGTGGATGCTGATGATGAGATGGAGGTCAATGCTATCAAAGTGGAGGATGACCAGAAACAGGAGGAAGACAACTTGGAGGGGATGCCTGTAACAACTGCTGTGGAAGAGGGAAGTGACATGGACTCTTTTAGCAGCAACTCCCTGGATCATGGGGATGAGGTGGAGAAGATGGACACCGGGACCGATGCACTGACAGAGAAGCAGATTGAGGAGCCCAGCAAGACCGGACAAGTGGACAACACTGATTCCATGCCTTCTATTGTGGATACAGGTAATAAGACTGCTGCCTGCATCTTTTTGTTGGCTATACAAGTTTAGGATCAGGATGATCAATTGTTTCCGTAGTTTGCTGAATTAATTTCTTCAGGTTGAATTTGTTTGTTTTACGGGTGTGATGCTACCCTATTTTGCTGTCTTGCATGACACTCCATTGTTGCTGGAAAGCCCCAGTGTCGAAAGTCCTCAAAGTTCAAACACGTCACCTTATTCACACTATCCCACCTCTCAAACATTGTCTCCATGACAGAGGACACAGAGCAACCTGCTGAGCAGACCAGCTTTGAGGAGGCTCCACTAATGGAGCAGGACCATTCTGAAGATGTCAAACCGTTTCACCCCAGTCCCACCTCTAGCGAAGCTATTCTCCCTCAGAACAGAAAAGGTGAGAGGCCACAAGAGTCAGTCTTTGGAATATACAGTCTTTTTAGTTGTATAATGTTCAGACATGACCCGAATACTTGAACGTTAGTGTGGTCCCTCATAATATTCAGATGCTAATGAGTACACTGCAGTAAAAAAATTAAATAAAATACATTCTCAAGCTGAATTACCTGTTGCTTGTTTTTCTGCAGGCACTGGCAGTCCTGCAGGGCTGGAGAATGGAGTGGCAGGACAGCCAGTCAAAGTTGTGAGTGTCCAGTGCAACTCGATTGTCTCTTTGAAAGAAGTTCCTTTTTGTCGGCGAACAAATCAAGATAAATTGGCAACGAAACAATTAGGACCTCCCAGACCAAATTTAATAATTCAACAGGTTTCTACTAAAGGGGGAAAGTCCTACACCCGAGGATTTTCCAAAAATTGGTACGAACGAAAAACCTGGCTAGCAGGCTGCGATGTAGCTAATGCAGTCTTCTGCTACCCCTGCTTACTCTTTCACCCTGAAGGCGGCACGGCAGACAGCAACGCTTGGACAGCGACTGGTGTAACGGACATGCACCATCTTTCAGAAAAGATTAAGAAACATGAGCTGTCAAAGACCCACATGGATAGCTGTTTGAGATTGTCTGCTTTGGGGAGAGTGAACATTGCCACTCAACTGGATGAGGGATACAGGCTAGCTGTCCGCCGCCACAACGATGAGGTTAGCAAGAACCGCCACATCCTCAGCCGGCTAATCCAGTGTGTGAAGTTTTGCGGAGTGTTTGAGTTAGCTTTGCGAGGCAAAGATGAAACTGAGGGCTCCACCAACCCTGGTATTTTTCTTGGACTTGTCAACTTTGTGGCACAATTAGATGAGGTGTTTTATGGAAATGCATATTGTTTATGCAGTGTTGAGGAATGTGAAAGAACACCCTTGATAATTTTTACTGTGATAACTTATGTTGCTTTTGTAAGCCAACACTTTTGAGATCAGTCAATAAATGCTTCTGGTATTGACTTATATGCTGCCCCTGTCTTCATGTTGTTGCTGGACATATCTTTTTTAAAATGTGTGTAGGTCACCTAAATCATCAGAAAAATTGCCCCCCCTGAGAATTTTTTCAGGAGCCGCCACTGCCTGTAACCATTCACGTTAACTCACATGATTCCATCTACAATTCTTATTGAATGTTACATGCTGTTGTTCAATGTTCTCTGCAGTCAGCCCAGTCTGCCCAGCCGACAGCAGAGCCTGTGTCCACCAGCGCTGACACCATCTCCATGGTGAAGGTGAAAGATGAGCCAGTAGATGAGGAGTATGATCAGGCCCTGGCTCCAGCAGTCCTCACAGAGGGCGTCAAGGATGAACCAGACGCAGCAGAGGTACGGCATCTCTAAACTCACTGGCCAAGTTTTAACTGGACATTTCTATTGTCTGAGTTACATAAAAGTTGTCTATTGACATCAATGCATATAGTTCAAGCTGTGTGTGTATTTGAACCCAAATCCTGAATCCTGTGTGCATGTTAAATGTATGTCACCTTTTTGTTATTTACAGGAGTTGAAAATCAGTAACGTCTTCTCTGTGGGCGGCGCCCCTACCCCAATCGGTGAGTAGGGCACTTTGATATTTGTGCACATCAGGACACATTAGTGGTCGCTCAACGGTCAAAGCTCTAAGGGAGTGTTTCTTAATCATGGTCCTCGGGACCCAAATGGTTAGTGGAATCAAGTGTGTAGTGCTAGGGCAAAAACAGCATGTCTAGCTTTTATTTTGGTGATTGATAGTTCTCAAAGATTGTTCTTAAAAAAATATAGGTACATTATCTTTTCTACATACTTTATATCTGGTTTTAGGCGTTAAAGTTTACACGGAAAGCGTTTTTAACATCCCCAAAATTTGATTGACATCTCAACCTGAAAAAATGCTGAGGCGGCACGCACAAGGATTTCCATTGCAGAAAAATGTCTGGGCTGTGGAGTGGATCTTTATAGTCTACTGCAGGCTCTCAAAGAGCAACATTTGACTGACTACCACCTTATAGATGATACATTTCTCTCATACCCCCTTCCCTCAATCTCCACCCATCCTCTCATCCCTCTCCCTCTATTATCCACAGCCACATCCACGCCAGTAGCCGCCCTCTCCAAGACTGCAATGCCTGCCTTGGCCCCGGCCTCCTCCTCCATCCCTCCGCTGATCCCCATGGCTATGCGGGTGGCCTGCTCGGCCTGTAACAAGGTGTTGCTGAAGGGCCAAACAGCCTACCAGAGGAAGGGCTCCTCGGACCTCTTCTGCTCCACGTCCTGCCTCACCTCCTACAGCCCCCCGCCCGTCGTCAAGATGACTGCCCCCGGCCCGGCCAAGAAACCCTGCCACTACTGCCTCAAGTGAGTCCTGCTGTTGTCATGTCAATGGAGTAGCTATGTAGATAATGAATTAAGGAAAGATAAATGAATGTAAAATAAGAAGCCTTCTGACATTGCTAAACTGTAATTTATTGTTCTCCTGTGAATATATTCCAAACTGTTTCCAAAGGTTTTTACCAAACTAGCCCAACTCTATGATTCACATTTACTTCCACTGTGCTACCTTTTTCCACATGCATTTAAATGTAAAGCACTGTGAGCTAACTGACTGTAAAGAAAAATATGTTTATAGATCAATTATGTTGTTATGAACTTATCACCCCCTCAGGGAGATTGCTAACCCCAAGGACGTGATCACAGCTCCTGTGGACACCATGGGCACGGTGAAGGACTTCTGTAGCCAGACCTGCCTCTCCTCATTCAACTTCAAGAGGAACACTGCAGTCTCCACCCTCACCACCATGACTGGGGCCATCAAGTGCAGCATGTGCAAGAAGGCCTGCATTGTAAGGGACTTATGGTCTTTGAGTGTGTCAGTGTGGTAGTCGCTAGGAGTAACAACATTGGCAATATAAAAGTGGTGATGTCAGAGCTGACAGGGAAGTGAACAATCTGCTCCTTGTTCTCTCCCACACAGAGTAAACACGAGGTGATCTTCCAGGGCAGCATGCACAGGCTGTGCAGTGAGGTGTGCTTCACGCGCTTCCGCTCCACCAACAAGCTGTCCATGAACAGCTGTCAGAGCTGCAACAACTACTGCTACGGCAAGGTCACCGTGCTGGTCGTGCAGGGGGTCAATAAGACCTTCTGCAGCGCCGGCTGTGTCACCACCTTCAAACAGGTACGAATCTGATCCTTGAGATGCAGTCAGAAGAAGCTGTTGGACTGTAACTAGGGATGTTTCTAAAAACGTTACGATCTGTCAAATCATTGCTTCCGCCACCCTTGTTTTCTCAATTCCTCTCAAAGCTGTTCGGAGGAGGAGGTCCGAGGGAGGGACCTTGGATCTTCTCCTCCAGTACGTAAGAACCATCTACCTGTAAGTTAATGCAAGCAAAAGAAGTCACTCACTCTCCCTTTGTGGTCGGTCTGGTTTTTTCAGAAAGCTAAGAAGCATGTGGCATGTACTATGTGCCGCAACTTCCGCGCACCGGTGGAGATGGTTGAGAGCGCCGACTCTGACGGCAAGCTGGAGATGTTCTGCTCTACTGGCTGTGTTACAGCCCACAAAGTACAGACCGTCAGCTCCTCAGGTATAGCTAGGCTAACCACCTCTGCAACATATACACCTTACTCTCTCACTCACTCCTCACTCACTCACTCACATGCACTCTCCTTCTTTCGTGTCAACCCAGGTGCTCAGGTAGAGTGCAACGCTTGTGGTCAGAAGACGGTGCCCTCCTTCCACCTGGCCATGTCGGACGGCTCCATCCGGAACTTCTGCACCATGAACTGTGTCGTCACCTTTCAGGTAACTTAAGAGTAGAAATATTGAAAGGACGGCAACTTAATGACCTTCAATGATATTAATTGCGGCTCTAATAACACTTACTTTTGATATTTTACGCTTTGTTTATAAAACATACCCATGTACGCTGTACTTTGCTGTCCTGCACTGACACTACAATGTTATAATATTTCTGTGGCCTGTAGGATCAGTTCAATAAGAGCAACACCCAGAGTCAGATGAACGTGGCCCCGAGCACAGGGACCACAGCTCCCACCGCGGCCCCGGCCCAGACCAGGGACAGGGGATCCCAAGGGACCAGACTGCCCTGCTTCCAGTGCCACCGCCTCTTCTCCTCCAAGCCCGAGCTCATTCAGTTCAAGGTACCTATATGGTATTTAATTTCTCTCTCTATCTATCTCATTCTGTCACTTTTCTTTTTGCGTTTCCCTCTTCCTCCATTTTGTTGAACTCACACTCTCCCTCTCACAAACACAAATCCCCTCTATTTATGTTGACAACCTCGGTTAATGCTGCTATATAATTGATTTAATGTATGTCTGCAACCCTACAGGATAAGATGGTATTCCTCTGTTCAGTAAATTGCTCTGAGGAGTACAGAAAGATCAACTACGAGATGGCGCGCTGCGAGTACTGCAAGATTGAGAAGCCAGCCAAGGAGGTCAAGAGAATCAACAAGAGGGACTACAGCTTCTGCAGCGAAGGTGAGGAGGGAGATCCATACATGTCTTTAATAGGCCTGCTACTTACAGGAGTTTGCACCTTGGTGAATAAAGACCCATTTCCCTGTCTCTCCCTCTTCTCTCCTCCATACCCAGGCTGTAAGCTGCTCTACAAGCACGACCTGACCAAGCGCTGGGGGAAACACTGCAGAAACTGTGCCTACTGCGCCGCCACCGCGCAGAAGGCCATCACAGGCCAGTACGGAGGCAAGATGGAGGAGTTCTGCTCGGACGAGTGCAAGTCCCACTACACCCTGCTCTTCTGCCAGGTAAAGGAAGGAACCATGCTAAGGAACTGAACAAGACACCTAGGGCTCAATGAGGCTCAATACTTAGAAGCAGTCTTCTGTCGGTGTTTATCTCCTTTTCTTTTGATCTGAAACGGCTTAAATACAAACTTTTGTAGAAGACTTGTCTGAAAAGAATACCAGACATTTTGTTTAGATTGTTGTACAGTTCTCTCATATTAGTGCAGGTGGAAGGAAGAAGGTAGGGATAAGAAACCACATGATGAGTGAATTAATTGAACTTTCCAAATGGTACATCCTAAATGGCAGTTGGAATAGCTGTTTGCAGGGCAATTAGTATTAGTACTTCAGTCTCCCCTGTTTTCTCAGCGGCAGCTGTAAACGGCGGTCGTGTCAGCGGCGGTCTCGTCGCAAAACTAAGACCGCCGCCGAAACAAAGACGGTTCTTTGTTCTGCCGAGTTATTCGAGGATGGAAAGCGAGGAAGGCTCCACACCACTCTCACGAATATCTTACCTGGTTATTTTCAGATCTCATTTTGCTCTTTGGCATCTATGTGTGTGTGTGTTTTCTGTACCTGTTTGCTCCTTTCGCTGTAGGCTTTATAGACTCACCCCACCCCTTGGCTGCAACCCTTCTAATTTAGGTTGTGCGTGCAGGGTACTCTGTGGAATTCCTGTTCTCTTGCAGTGTTTGGAACAGCCGAAATGGGGTCAACAATGCAGAGTTCATCTCAGCCGATGCTGCCCTTAAGTCCTTTGACTTTTTGGCCCTGACTGAGACATGGATCACCCCAGAGAACACTGCCCCTCCAGCTGCTCTCTCTTCATCTGACTACATTTTCCCTCACAGCCCGAGAGCATCTGGTCATCGCGGTGGTGGCACAGGGCTACTAATTTCTCCTAAGTGGAGGTTTTCTCTTTTCTCCCCCTCTCACCTGTCCATCTCCTCATTTAAATGTCATGCTGTCACTGTCACTTGTCCACTCAAGCTTAACATTGATGTCATCTATCGCCCGCCAGGTGTCCTTAGAGAGTTCCTCAATGAGCTTGACACCTTGATGACTGTAAGTCGCTTTGGATAAAAGCGTCTGCTAAATGGCATATTATTATTATTATTATTGATAAGCTAATTTCCTGACGATGGCTCACCGCTCTTCGTACTTGGCAACTTCAACCTTCCGACGTCTGCCTTCGATTCTCTCTTTCCTCTCCTTGCCTCTGTTGTTATATAAACTCAGCAAAAAAAGAAAAGTCCCCTTTTCAGGACCCTGTCTTTCAAAGATAATTTGTAAAAATCCAAATAACTTCACATATCTTCATTGTAAAGGGTTTAAACACTGTTTCCCATGCTTGTTCAATGAACAATTAATGAACATGCACCTGTGGAACGGTCGTTAAGACACTAACAGCTTACAGATGGTAGGCAATTAAGGTCACAGTTATGAAAACTTAGGACACTAAAGAGGCCTTTCTACTGACTCTGAAAAACACCAAAAGAAAGATGCCCAGGGTCCCTGCTCATCTGCGTGAACGGATCTTAGGGATGTTGCAAGGAGGCATGAGGACTGCAGATGTGGCCAGGGCAATAAATTGCAATGTCCGTACTGTGAGACGCCCAAGACAGTGCTACAGGGAGACAGGACGGACAGCTGATCGTCCTTGCAGTGGCAGACCACGTGTAACAACACCTGCCCAGGATCGGAACATCCGAACATCACACCTGCGGGACAGGTTCAAGATGGCAACAACAACTGCTCGAGTTACACCAGGAACGCACAATCCTTCCATCAGTGCTCAGACTGTCCACAGTAGGCTGAGAGAGGCTGGACTGAGGGCTTGTAGGCCTGTTGTAAGGCAGGTCCTTATCATAAATCACCGGCAACAACGTCACCTATGGGCACAAACCCACCGTCACTGGACCAGACAGGACTAGCAAAAAGTGCTCTTCACTGACGAGTCGCTGTTTTGTCTCACCAGGGGTGATGGTCGGTTTCACATTTATCGTCGAAGGAATGAGCGTTACACCGAGGCCTGTATTCTGGAGCTTAATCGATTTGGAGGTGGAGGGTCCGTCATGGTCTGGGGCGGTGTGTCACAGCATCATCAGACTGAGCTTGTTGTCATTGCAGGCAATCTCAACGCTGTGCGTTACAGGGAAGACATCCTCCTCCCTCATATGGTACCCTTCCTGCAGGATCATCCTGACATGACCCTCCAGCATGACAGTGCCACCAGCCATACTGCTCGTTCTGTGCGTGATTTCCTGCAAGACAGGAATGTCAGTGTTCTGCCATGGCCAGCGAAGAGCCCGGATCTCAAACCCATTGTGCACGTCTGGGACCTGTTGGATCGGAGGGTGAGGGCTAGGGCCATTCCCCCCAGAAATGTCCGGGAGCTTGCAGGTGCCTTGGTGGAAGAGTGGGGTAACATCTCACAGCAAGAACTTGCAAATCTGGTGCAGTCCATGAAGAGGAGATGCACTGCAGTACTTCATGCAGCTGGTGGCCACACCAGATACTGACTGTTACTTTTGTTCAGGGGCACATTATTCAATTTCTGTTAGTCACATGTCTGTGGAACTTGTTCAGTTTGTCTGTTGTTGAATCTTGTTATGTCATACAAATATTTACACATTTTAAGTTTGCTGAAAATAAACGCAGTTGACAGTGAGAGGACGTTTCTTTTTTTGCTGAGTTTATTGTTTTGGTTGTACTTTTTACCCCTTGTGATATCCAATTGGTAGTTACAGTCTTGTCCCATCGCTGCAACTCCCGTGCGGACTCGGGATAGGCGAAGGTCGAGAGCCATGCATCCTCCGAAACACGACCCCACCAAGCCGCACTGCTTCTTGACACACTGCTCACTTAACCCGGAAGCCAGCCGCACCAATGTGTCGGAGGAAACACCGTACAGCTGGCGACCGAAGCCAGCGTGCATGCGGCCAGCCACCACAAGGAGTCGCTAGAGCGCGATGGGACAAGGACATCCCAGCCGGCCAAACCCTCCCCTAACCCGGACGACGCTGGGCCAATTGTGCGCAGCCTCATGGTTCTCCCGTTCGCGGCCTGCTGCGACACAGTCCGGGATTGAACCCGGATCTGTAGTGACGCCTCTAGCACTGATCAGTGCCTTAGACCGCTGCGCCATTCGGGAGGCCTCTTTTGACCACACCCTCTCCCAGTCCCCTCCCACTCACAAGGCAGGCGATACACTTGACCTCATCTTTACTAGAGGCGGTTTGCCTTCTAATCTCACAGCAACCCATCTCCAGGTCTCTGATCATGACTTTGTTTCCTTTTCTTTCTCCCTTTCCTCCAACCCACTCAGCCCCTACCCAGATGTTCATGCACCGTTGTAATCATCGCTTTCTCTCCCACTACTTCTATCCTAATCTCTCTTCTGCTAAATCCTTCTCCCTTGTGTCTCCTGATTTTGCATCTTCGACCCTACTCTCCTCCCTATCCACATCCTATGACTCGCACTGTCCCCTTTCCTCCCGACCGGCACGGGCCTCCGTGGCTGAGTGACTCATTGCAAGCTTACAGAACAGGGCTGCGGGCAGCTGAGCAAAAATGGAGGAACACTAAACTTCCGGAGGGCCTATCATCCTTTCCCTTCCTCCTCTCTACCTTCTCTTCCTCTGTATCCACTGCTAAAGCCTCTTTCTATCACTCTAAATTTCAAGTGTCTGTCTCTAACCCTAGGAAACTCTTTTCCACCTTCTCCTCCCTCCTTAATCCTCCACCCCCTCCCTCGTCCCTCTCTGCGGACGAGTTTGTCAACCACTTTGAAAAGAAAGTTGACGACATCCGTTCCTCATTCATTCCGCCTATAAATCCTACGACTATTAAGGTCCGGCCGCCCGACAACCTGCCCGCTCGACCCCATACCCTCCTCCCTTCTCCAGACCATCTCTGGAGACCTCCCGTTCCTCACTTCCCTTATGAACTCATTCCTGATCATTGGCTGCATCCCCTCAGACTTCAAAATGGCCAGAGTCACTCCCCTCCTCAAAAAGCCAACACTCTACTCCTCTGACGTCAAACTGCAGACCGGTATCCCTCCTTTCTTTTCTTTCCAAAACACTTGAGCGTGCTGTCTCTGACCAACTATCTCTCTCAGAATTATCTTCTTGACCCTAACCAGTCAGGCTTCAAGATGGGTCACTCAACCGAGACTGCTGTTCTGTGTCACGGCGGCTCTCCGCACTGCCAAAGCTGACTCTCTCCTCTGTTCTCATCCTCCTAGATCTGTCTGCTGCCTTGGACACCATGAACCATCAGATCCTCTTTCCACCCTCAGGGCTTGGCGTCTCAGGCTCTGCACGCTCTTGGATTGCATCTTACCTGGCAGGCCGCTCCTACCAGGTGACATAGAGAGGATCTGGTCCTCTGTAGCTCAGCTGGTAGAGCACGGCGCTTGTAACGCCAAGGTAGTGGGTTCGATCCCCGGGACCACCCATACACAAAAAAAAATGTATGCACGCATGACTGTAAGTCGCTTTGGATAAAAGCGTCTGCGAAATGGCATATTATTTATTATTATTATCTGTGTCTGTACCACTCTCACTACTGGTGTCCCCCAGGGCTCGCATCTAGGCCCTCTTCTCTCTATACACCAAGTCACTTGGCTCCGTCATATCCTCACATGGTCTTTCTTATCATTGCTATGAGGATGAAACTCAAGTACTTTTCTCCTTCACCCCTTCTGATACCCAGGTGATAATTTTAGCATTTTACCTGCCTACTTACCGTAGATCGCAAGCCAATAATAAGTCAATAGGGCTACCTGGCTAGCTACTAGTACTGTTAGCTAGCCAGATAGCCACGAAGAATTGACATAATATGCATTTTAGGTCATTTTTTTCCTATTAAACTATCTGGTTAGCTACATTATTATGATTCACATATACAGTGCCTTCGGAAAGTATTCAGACCCCTTCACTTTTTCCACATTTGGTTACATTACAGCCTTATTTTAAAATGTATTAAATAACAAATATCCTCAGCAATCTACACACAATACCCCATAATGACAAAGTGAAAACAGGTGTTTAGAAATGTTTGCAAATGTATTCTATTTTTTTTACAAATACCTTATTTACATAAGTATTCAGACCCTTTGGTATGAGACTCGAAATTGAGCTCAGGTGCATCCTGTCATCCTTGATATGTTTCAACAACTTGATTGGAGTTCACCTGTGGTAAAATTCAATTGATTGGACATGATTTGGAAAGGCACACACCTGTCTATATAAGGTCCCACAGTTGACAGTGCATGTCAGAGCAAAAACCTAGCCATGAGGCCGAAGGAATTGTAGAGCTCCGAGACAGGATCTGTGTCGAGGCACAGATCTGGGGAAGGGTACCAAAACATTTCTGCAGCATTGAAGGTCCCCAAGAACACATTGGCCTCCATCATTCTTAAATGGAAGAAGTTTGGAACCACCAAGACTCTTCTTAGAGTTGGCCGCCCGGCCAAACTGAGCAATCGGGGGGGAAGGGTTTTGGTCAGGGAGGTGACCAAGAACCCGATGGTCACTCTGACAGAGCTCTAGAGTTCCTCTGTGGAGATGGTTGTCCTTCTGGAAGGTTCTCCCATCTCTGCAGCACTCCACCAATCAGGCCTTTATGGTAGAGTGGCCAGACGGAAGCCACTCCTCCGTAAAAGGCACATGACAGCCCACTTGGAGTTTGCCAAAAGGCACCTAAAGATTCTCAGACCATGAGAAAAACAAGATTCTCTGGTCTGATGAAACCAAGATTGAACTCTTTGGCCTGAATGCCAAGCGTCACATCTGGAGGAAACCTGGCACCATCCCTATGGTGAAGCATGGTGGTGGTAGCATCATGCTGTGGGGATGTTTTTCAGCGGGACTGGGACTGGGAAACTAGTTAGGATCGAGGCAAAGATGAATGGCGCAAAGTACAGAGAGATCCTTGACGAAAACCTGCTCCAGAGCTCTCAGGACCTCAGACTGGGGCGAAGGTTCACCTTCCAACAGGACAATGACCCTAAGCACGTAGCCAAGACAACGCAGGAGTGGCTTCGGGACAGGTCTCTGAATGTCATTGAGTGACCCAGCCAGAGCCCGGACTTAAACCTGATCAAACATCTCTGAAGAGACCTGAAAATGGCTGTGCAGCAACGCTCCCCATCCAACCTGACAGAGCTTGAGAGGATCTGCAGAGAAAAATGGGAGAAACTCTCCAAATACAGGTGTGCCAAGCTTGTAGCGTCATACCCAAGAAGACTTGATGCTGTAATCGCTGCCAAAGGTGCTTCAACAAAGTACTGAGTAAAGGGTCTGAATACTTATGTAAATGTAGATATTTCAGTTATTTTATTTTTAATAAATTAGCAAAAATTTCTGAACCTGTTTTTGCTTTGTCATTATGGGGTATTGTGTGTAGATTGATGGGGGGGAAAAACAATTTAATCAATTTTAGAATAAGGCTGTAACCTAACAAAATGTGGAAAAAGTCAAGGGGTCTGAATACTTTCCCGAAGGCACTGTAGCTGACAGTTATGAAGTAAAACGGTTGCTTTGTGTATGTCTTGTTTAATTTCTACTGCCATTGTTGGCCTGGCTGGAAGACGGTTCAGTGAATGGGTACATCAATAGGGCTAACTGGCTAGCTAGCCATGAAGAATTGGTAGCTACCCACAAAATGTACATCTACCTTGTATGACATTAGTTTTAGGTCATTTTTGCCTGTTTATCTAGCTGGCTAGCTAGATTATTACGATTCACATATCTAGCTGATAGTTATGAAGTAAAACGTTTGCTTTGTGTATACAGTGGGGGAAAAAAGTATTTAGTCAGCCACCAATTGTGCAAGTTCTCCCACTTAAAAAGATGAGAGAGGCCTGTAATTTTCATCATAGGTACACGTCAACTATGACAGACAAAATGAGAAGAAAAAAATCCAGAAAATCACATTGTAGGATTTTTAATGAATTTATTTGCAAATTATGGTGGAAAATAAGTATTTGGTCAATAACAAAAGTTTCTCAATACTTTGTTATATACCCTTTGTTGGCAATGACACAGGTCAAACGTTTTCTGTAAGTCTTCACAAGGTTTTCACACACTGTTGCTGGTATTTTGGCCCATTCCTCCATGCAGATCTCCTCTAGAGCAGTGATGTTTTGGGGCTGTCGCTGGGCTACACAGACTTTCAACTCCCTCCAAAGATTTTCTTTGGGGTTGAGATCTGGAGACTGGCTAGGCCACTCCAGGACCTTGAAATGCTTCTTACGAAGCCACTCCTTCGTTGCCCGGGCGGTGGGTTTGGGATCATTGTCATGCTGAAAGACCCAGCCACATTTTATCTTCAATGCCCTTGCTGATGGAAGGAGGTTTTCACTCAAAATCTCACGATACATGGCCCCATTCATTCTTTCCTTTACACGGATCAGTCGTCCTGGTCCCTTTGCAGAAAAACAGCCCCAAAGCATGATGTTTCCACCCCCATGCTTCACAGTAGGTATGGTGTTCTTTGGATGCAACTCAGCATTCTTTGTCCTCCAAACACGATGAGTTGAGTTTTTACCAAAAAGTTATATTTTGGTTTCATCTGACCATATGACATTCTCCCAATCCTCTTCTGGATCATCCAAATGCACTCTAGCAAACTTCAGACGGGCCTGGACATGTACTGGCTTAAGCAGGGGGACACGTCTGGCACTGCAGGATTTGAGTCCCTGGCGGCGTAGTGTGTTACTGATGGTAGGCTTTGTTACTTTGGTCCCAGCTCTCTGCAGGTCATTCACTAGGTCCCCCCTGTGTGGTTCTGGGATTTTTGCTCACCGTTCTTGTGATCATTTTGACCCCACGGAGTGAGATCTTGCGTGGAGCCCCAGATCGAGGGAGATTATCAGTGGTCTTGTATGTATTCCATTTCCTAATAATTGCTCCCACAGTTGATTTCTTCAAACCAAGCTGCTTACCTATTGCAGATTCAGTCTTCCCAGCCTGGTGCAGGTCTACAATTTTGTTTCTGGTGTCCTTTGACAGCTCTTTGGTCTTGGCCATAGTGGAGTTTGGAGTGTGACTGTTTGAGGTTGTGGACAGGTATCTTTTATACTGATAACAAGTTCAAACAGGTGCCATTAATACAGGTAACGAGTGGAGGACAGAGGAGCCTCTTAAAGAAGAAGATACAGGTCTGTGAGAGCCAGAAATATTGCTTGTTTGTAGGTGACCAAATACTTATTTTTTCTCAATTTGTCTGTCATAGTTGACGTTTACCTATGATGAAAATTACAGGCCTCTCTCATCTTTTTAAGTGGAAGAACTTGCACAATTGGTGGCTGACTAAATACTTTTTTCCCCCACTGTATCTTGGAAGAAGGTTCAGTGAATGGGGAGGTGAGTGAGGTAATACAGTAGGGGGAGTGAGAGTGCTTGTCAAATGTATTGTTTTATGCATTCTCCACACTCTCTTCCTCACAAGAACATACTCGAGAACGTGGTCAGAGAATGCACTCGGCGCATGAGCGTGTGGAGCACAGTAGTATGCATATTAAGGAAAAACACCCTGTATTTTATCTGCAAACATCAAAGCAGTGACTCGTTCATTCTCTACAACATCCTTAGAGTACGACCCTACCTCACACAGGAAGCAGCACAGGTCCTAGTCCATCTCCCGTCTGGACTACTGCAACTCGCTGTTGGCTGGGCTCCCCGCTTGTGCCATCAAACCCCTTCAATTTATCCAGAATGCTGCAACCTGCCTGGTGTTCAACCTTCCCATGTTCTTCCATGCCACCCCGCTCCTCCCCACACTCTATTGGCTTCTGGTGGAAACTTGCATCCACTACAAGACCATGGTACTTGTTTACGGAGCAGCAAGAGGAACTGCTCCTCCTTACCTTCAGGCTATGCTCAAACCCTTCATCCCAACCCGAGCACTCCATTCTGCCACCTCTGGTCTCTTGGCCCTCCCACCCCTACGGGAGGGCAGCTCCCGCTCAGCCCATTCCAAGCTCTTCTCTGTCCTGGCACCCCAATGGTGGAACCAGCTTCCCCCTGAAGCTAGGATAGCGGAGTCCCTGCCAATCTTCTGAAAACATCTGAAACCCTACCTCTTCAAAGACGAAACTTTTGTGAACTAACACTCTCACTTTACTTCCCACCCCCCCTACTAGCGCTGACTTTGCTGATAGCTACTTTGAGGAAACATTTACTTACTATGACTGTGATATGTGGTTGTCACAACTAGCTATCTTTAAGATGAATGGACTAACTGTATGTCGCTCTGGATAAGAGCGTCTGCTAAATGACTAAAATGTAAATATAAATTCTTACTCTGAGGTACTCTAACTGCTATGTCTACATCTTGATTTTTGCTTCTCAGGTGGCCAAGTGTGACGCGTGTGAGCGCCAGGGGAAGCTGATTGAGACCCTGCCGATGCTGGGCGAGGTGAAGCACTTTTGCAACCTCCAGTGTCTGCTCGACTTCTGCAGCCTGCAGACCCAGAACCAGGGCAAGCCCCAGGGCCAAAAGGGTAGGACTTATATAATATGTTATAGCACATTGTAATGTTTCATCATAGGGTGTAATGTTTCATCATGTCATTGTGTTTTGGATTATTTCTTTATATTTAACATGTCATTGTGTTGCCTGCCACAGCTCATGTTTTGGAAATAGAGGTACACATAATGTCATACAGACTTGGAGTCGTCGTCCCCCCCCTTAAACCTTTTGCTGGTAAAAATAGGAATTACTTGAGATTAATTCTGTTCTGACTAGCCTACATCCACCTGTATATCACAGTAAAGAAAAGACAACATAACACTGTGTTCTACAGCAGTGGTTGTCAACTGGTTTTGCATCGGGACCCAAATTGAACCAGTTTGTCTCAGTCGCGACCCAATATTCGCATCGCGATAAAGAAATCGCCAAAATACAATCTGGAAAACTATTTTTAATGCTATATTGATAATAAATGTAGCAATTATATGACAAGGGGACAACTCAATATTAGGAAGGTGTTTCTAATGTTTGGTATACTCAGTACCTATAGAAAGTCTACACCTCCTTGAACTTTTTTCACATTTTGTTGCGTTACCAAGTGGGATTAAAATAGATATAATTGTAATTTTTTGACATTGATCTACACAAAATACTCCATAATGTCAAAGTGAAAAGAAAATTCTACACATTTTGACAAATTAATACAAATGTAATAACTGAAATGTAGTCGTTGCATAAGTATTCACCCCCTTTGTTTATGCAAGTGTAAATTAGTCCAGAAGTAAAAATGTTGCTTACAAATCACAAGTTATATGGACTCACTCTGTGTGAAATAATAGGTGTTGATATAATTTTTTTATGTGACTACCCCTTCCTCTGTCCCCATACATACAACATCTGTAAGGTCCCTCAGTGAAGTATTGAAATTCAAGCACAGATTAAACTACAAAGACCAGGGAGCTTTTTGAAAGCCTCATAAAGAAGGGCAGGGATCGGTAACAATAACAAATCATACATTGAATATATCTTTAAGCATGGTCAAGTTAATAATTATGCTGTGGATGATGTATTAAACCACCTAGACACATAAAAAATGCAGTCGTCCTTCTGAACATAGACATATGCATACAAACACATGATAACATACGCACTATACACACATGTACACATGGATTTTGTGTTATAGATATGTGGTAGTAGAGTAGAAGCCTGAGGGCACACACTTAATATGTTGTGAAATCTGTTATGAATGTATTGTAATGTTTTTAAAATGTATAACTGCCTTAATTTTGCTGGACCCCAGGAAGAGTATGGGGATCCATAATAAATACAAACTGAGCTTCGGGACAGGAATGAAACTCCTTAGGGATTTCACCATGATTTCACCATTGGTGATTTTAAAGCAGCTACAGTGTTCAATGGCTGTGGGGAGAAAACTGAGGATGGATCAACATTGTAGTGACTCCACAATAATGACCTAAATTAAAGTGAAAAAAATAATACAGACAAAAAATATTCCAAAACATGCATATGTATGCAACAAGGTACTGATGTAATACTGTAAAAAGATAAAAATAAAAATAAAAAAACACTGCAAAGGAATACACTTTTTGGCCTAAATGCAAAGCCTTATGTTTGGGGAAAATCCACAACACATCACTGAGTAACTGCTTTTTTTTTTTGTCAAGCATGGTGGTGGCTGCATCATGTTATGGGTATGCTTGACAGGATGAGAAGAAACAGGATGGAGCGAAGCACAGACAAAATCCTTGAGAACCTGCTACAGTCTGCTTTACACCAGACACTGGGAGAGGAATCCAGCTTTCAGCAGAACAACAACCTACAACACAAAGCCAAATCTATACTGGAGTTTCTTTCCAAGAAGACAGGGAATGTTCCTGAGTGGCCAAGTTACAGTTTTGACTTAAATCTGCTTGAAAATGTATGGCAAGACTTGACAGTTGCCGTATAGCCATGATCCCCAACACCTTGAGCTTGAAGAATTTTGAAAATAATAATGGTCAAATATAGGCGATATGCACAGTCGAGCATGACGTATTTCCGGTTAAATCTCAGGATGGATGTAAACTTCCGGTTATCGTAGAATGCTGTGCTACCGTATGCTAGCATTGAATGCTTGTCGTCGAAAACATCCGAAACGGTTAATTTTCGTTGTTGTTGTTGTTTATCTTAATGTTTATGTTAATGTTTTTACTTGTAATACTTCGTCTTTACTTATAACACGATGACGTGTAAACGTACGAAAGTGTCCTTTCAAAAACGGGATGACCGCTCTTCCAGCCATCACTGCTGTGTGCCGCAATGTACAGTGTCTGGCAGATGCAATTCTTCTGTTTAGTTTTTTTTTACTTTTCCCAAAGACAGTGAATTACATAAACGGTGGGTGATTAACATTCGACGAGTCAACTTTCTTACAACAAACACACAAGTCTGCAGCCGACACTTTCTAAGTGAAGATGTGATAGAGCCTCCGACTCCAGCTGGGCGCAGACGTCTGAAGAAGGGAGCTGTTCCAGTGCTGTTTCAATGGAACCATTGTTCGTGGTTTATGCCACTTCTGCTCTGTTTAAGTGCACGAAAGTACAGGAGGGACGACAGACATGCCACATTCTGAGTAATGGGCAGTCTGGTATAGTAATGCAACCAAATGATTGCATATGCCACACAGGAACAGTAGCTTTTAACAAGCACAACTGGCTGTGAATCACGCAATGTCATCTGAAATACACAGAAGCATAATTTAATGGGTTTTGAAAGACGAGGGTCTACAGAAGGAGCAAAACTTGTTCTTTCTACTTTTTACTGGTGTAAGCAACTTATCTACTGTCTTGTCACTTTTGTGCTTTCTGCATCACTTTCCTACTGTCTTGCACCACTTGGCTATACTGTCTCCCACCACTTACCTATTGTCCATTTGCCATTTACCTACCTTCAAACAGTATTGGCAGAGCAGTAGGTGAGTGGTGCAACATTGTAGCCTAGTACCAATTTGAAGAATAGCTGAGTGGAATATGTTACTGTCATTGCAGTCATCAAGTCAGGAAAAAGTAGTAATCTCATTATTGTTTACATTTCAAACCAAACTCCAATTTGTTTACAACAGACCCAACAACAAAGCATGGCAATTCCCACTCAGCTACCCTGGTCTGTATTAGGCTACCACTGTTCAGCTATCGTGAAAACCACTAAAGTTCTAAAGTGTTCTCTTAGCAATGGCAATCAAAGCTGTGGTAACATTAAACGAGTAAAACATGTGTTGAACGGAACCTTGAACAAGTTCAACAGAACTTTGAACGTGTCACTTAATCTAGTCCTACTCTCAGCTGGTGTGGTGGCTTTAGTTTCTTCATTGAGCGGTAGCAGTGGGCTCTCACAGAGATCTCATTTGTAGCCCTGTTTTTACCTGATACTTTCATAAAAGTACAAACACATGAAGTGAGAGGTATATACACACGATTAAACTTTATTTAAAGCATGATTAACCTGAAGCAGGACGGAGTCATGACTTAAAACACCAAAGCAAGGCTTCTAGCTCAGGCTAGCTAGCGTTAGCATATTACCTTCAAAGTTGCAAAGAAAAGAAGAAACGTAAAATGTGAAGCCTTTATCCAGTTTGCTACGTGGTGTCGTACTGGATGTCCGGACGACCCTCCGTATATCATTAACAGATACTTTAGGCAACTCCAGCAAACACCTTGTAAACTTCATCTCTGCCATCATAGCGGTCTACTGTCACTGTCTGTTTTTTTCCGGTAACCGGAAATGCCCAGGCATCCTTACGCCAATGCGGAAGTGATGCGTGCATCGAGCCTATTGCACAATACAGGAGTGCAAAGCTCTGAGGCTTACCCAAGAAGAGTCACAGCTGTAATCGCTCCTAACGTTGTCTTCTAACATGTATTGACTCAGGGAGGTGAATACTTATCTAATCAAGGTATATCAGTGTTTTATTTTTAATAATCTTTATAAAATGTTATAATATTTCTTCCACTTTGACATTTAGAGTATTTTGTGTAGATCGTTGACAAAAAACGTACAAATCCATTTTAATCCCACTTTGTAACACAATAAAATGGGAAGAAATCCAAGGGGGGTGTAGACTTTCTATAGACACTGTATAACGATTGCAACATTTCTCACTATCATTCTCTCTCATTCTTTGTCTCTTCCACTCATCCTTCCAGTGGCCATCTCAATCGCTCCATCCCCCTCCAATACTACCACTGCTACGAGCATGTCTGATCCAGTCATCGCCAATGTAGTCTCACTAGCCAGCTCCCCCATTGGCCAGCCCAACTACACCACTACTGCACTGCAAGGTATGCGCACACAGACTCGGTTACCAGTTAAATACTATTTGCTGTATACACACTGGTATACAGACAAGGTGTTGTACACTATTAAGTGTAACCGGAGAGTGTTCAACCAGAGAGTGTTGATTCATCAGTAAATGTCTTTGAATAGGGTTAAATTGTTGTTGTTAATAGCGTAGCCTGTTGACACCCATTAAGGTGCAGGTTAATTACAGATGATTTTAGATTGATCAATGATCTCATTAGCAGACCTGACTGACTGGCTGTGGTGTTTTTATACTGACTCATGTTCTGTTGCGTCATCACAGGGACTGTTCAAAGCAGACATGTGAAGTATGTTGGAAATGTAAGTTGTGCATATGTTCTTTTTGTGTCAAGAACTGCAACACTGCTGGGTTTTTCACGCTCAACAGTTTCCTGTATGTATCAAGAATGGTCCACCACCCAAAGGACATCCAGCAAACTTGGCACAACCTTCAGAAGCTTTGGAGTCACCATAGGCCAGTTTCCCTGTGGAATGCTTTCAACACGAGTCCATTCCCCGACAAATTGAGGCTGTTCTGAGGGCAAGGGTGGGGGGATGTGCAACTCAATATTAGAAAGGTGTTCCTAATGAAAAAAGCCTTTGATATTGTTCCACTAATTGGTCTTTTGACCAATCAGATCAGATATTTTGAAAATAATTGGGCAAAAGATCAGAATTTGGCTCACTGTGTAAACGCAGCCTAAGTCCTGTATTTATGTCAATGGGAAACTAAGTGAAATTCAAGTGGAATTAGGTTTGGCTCATGGTTACTAACAGTCTGTCTTCATTGTGTGGCAGGCCAGCACACAGACACAGGCTCCTCGGGCCCCTCCACCCAAGGCTCAGAAGAACAAGGCCCTGCTCTGTAAACCCATGGTCCAGAACAAGGGCATCATGTGTAAACCCAACTTCACCACCACAGGGTGCCAGACAGGTACAACACCATACACACACAGCCTATATACCACACGCACTACTTGTATTTATGTGCACACAAGAAAATACAAAACAATATGAAGGTTTAAAAGGTAAACAAACTATGATAGGCCATTGAATACATACACTATACATACAAAAGTAAGTGGACACCCCTTCAAATTAGTGGAATCAGCTATTTCAGCCACACATATCCATGCAATCTCCATAGAGAAACATTGGCAGTAGAATTAGGTCCCCTGTAGCTCAGTTGGTAGAGCATGGTGCTTGCAACGCCAGGGTTGTGGGTTCGTTTCCCACGGGGGACCAGTATGAAAATGTATGTACTCACTTAACTGTAAGTCGCTCTGGATAAGAGCGTCTGCTAAATGACTAAAATGTAAATGTACATCATACAGTACATTTCACAAAATAATAGAATGGCCTTACTGAAGAGCTCAGTGACATTCAACGTGGCACCGTCATAGGATGCCACCTTCCCAACAAGGCAGTTCATCACATTTCTGCCATGCTAGAGCTGTCCCGGTCAACTGTAAGTGCTGTTAATGTCTAGTGGAAATATCTAAGTGCAGCAACGGCTCAGCCGCGAAGTGGTAGGCCACAAGCTCACAGAACGGGACCGCCGAGTGCTGAAGCGCGTAGAAATTGTCTGTCCTCACTTGCAACACTCACTACCGAGTTCCAAACTGCCTCTGGAAGCAACGTCAACACAATAACTGTTCGTCGGGAGCTTCATGAAATGGGTTTCCATGGCCGAGCAGTCGCACACAAGCCGAAGATCACCATGCGCAATGCCAAGCGTCGGCTGGAGTGGTATAAAGCTTGCCGCCATTGGACTCTGGAGCATTGGAAATGCGTTCTCTGGAGTGATGAATCACGCTTCACCATCTGGCATGTGGTCCTCTGTAGCTCAGCTGGTAGAGCACGGCGCCTGTAACGCCAAGGTAGTGGGTTCGATCCCCGGGACCACCCATACACAAAAATGTATGCACGCATGACTGTAAGTCGCTTTGGATAAAAGCGTCTGCTAAATGGCATATTATTATTATTGTTATTATTATTCCGGGTACGAATCTGGGTGTAGCGGATGCCAGGAGAATGCTACCTGCCTGAATGCATATTGCCAACTGTAAAGTATGGTGGAAGAGGAATAATGGTTTGGGGCTGTTTTTCATGGTTCTAGTGAAGGGAAATCTTAACACTACAGCATGCAATGACATTCTAGACGATTCTGTGCTTCCAACTGTTACGACCCGGCTCAAGTTCGTAACAAAAGGGAGACACGTGGAGACAAGGAGTACTCAAAGTATATATTTATTAATTAAAATAAACTAAATCAAATAACAATGGTGTGTGTAATCAGTAATCAGTAGTGTACGTGAGTGTTTGCATGCATAAATGTAATATGGAAAAGTGTTGAAAAAGTGCCAAAGCAAACAACCCAAAAAAGCCTCAAAAAATATCACAACCAAGATCAAAGTATCTGCCTGGAGAGAGTCTCCCCAATGAATGTGGAAGAGGTCCATTTATCCTGGGACACACCCGGCCCAGGTGTTTCCCATGTAGCTGACGACCCCCAACTCCGCCCACCGGCATCCTAATAAGGAAACAAGAGCAAAGAGAGAATACGGCAGACAGAGTGGGAGGGTCGTCACACCCATAAGACCGGGGACCAACAAGGACCCCGGCCCAACGCACCAGCCTTAGCTTTCAGCAAATCTGTCAAGGGAGCGACCACAGTAGAGAAGTTCCTACAAAAACCACGATAATACCCAATCATTCCCAAGAAACGCATCTGTCCTTTTTAGTAGTTGGTAGTGAAAAAGCATCAATAGCTACCACTTTAGCCCGAACAGGACGCACTTCACCCTGCCCAACCACCTTTCCAAGGTATGTCACAGTCGCCTGAGCAAACTCACATTTAGCCAAATTTATCGTGAGACGACCCGCAGCCAGACGTTCGAACAAGGGCTTGAATACGGGACAGATGTTCCTCCCAAGTATCTGCATATCACTACATCGTCCAGATAAACAGCGCACCCGGCCAGACCAGAGACAACCCTGTTCATAAGTCGCTTGAAAAGTTGCAGGCGACATTACGCAGCCCGAACTCATAACCGAATCGAGTACAGACCAAAAGGTGTAATAAAGGCAGAATTTCACGTGCCCTACTCGCCAGTGGCACCTGCCAATAGCCCTTTAACAGGTCAAATTTGCTCACAAACTTAGCTGCGCCGACTTGATCAACGCAGTCCTCCATCCGAGGAAGAGGAAATGAATCCGGCTTAGTGACATCGCGTTTACCTTACGGTAGTCCGTACAAAATCTGTTTGTTCCATCCGATTACTGACCAAGATACAGGGAGAAGCCCAACTGAGAAAAAGAAGGCTCTGCTATTTTACTCTCCAGCATGTACCTGACCTCAGCATCCAGACAACGCAGTTTCTCTGAAGAAACTCTATAGAACCGCTGACGAATGGGGTCAGCATCTCCAATGTCAATATCATGTTCTATTAAGTTTGTACGTGTTGGTGTATCAGAAAACAACCCTGGAAATCTCCGAATCAGACCCACCATCTCTTTCCGCCCATCAACAGGTAGATGAGTAAGAAGACTATCTAAAATCTCCAGTGTCTCTGAATTCTTCAATCTACCCTGCAGTATGCAATCGCTCGGGACCAGAAACATCTTCCTGCTCCTGCACAGACCCTAGCATGACCAGAATCCAGGGAATAAACAGTATCAGCCAAAAGAACAAGCCTTACCGTCCTCTGTAGACTCCCCCTGTTCAGTCTCAGAGGAACGTGCATAATAGGGTTTTAACAAATTTATATGGCACAGTTGATGTGCTTTCCTCCGTTCTGGAGTGGCAACTAGATAATTTTGCTCAGTGTCCTGGCGCACCACTGTATATGGACCTTGAAACTTGGCTTGAAAAGGAGAACCAACAATTGGCAGCAGAGCCAGAACCTGATCACCTGACTAAAGTGACGAGGCTCAGCTCACGATCATATATGCTCTTCATCCTGTCCCTGTGAAGATGATAGCTTCTCTTAGCCATTTCACCAGCGGCTGCCAAGCGTCTGGAAAAATCACACACATATGATAACAGGGACTGAGGAGGCTCGGGAGACTTCCAGTCATCCTGGAGAACAGATAAAAGCCCACGCACCTTATGTCCAAACACTAGGTCATTTGGGCTAAAACCTGTGCTCTCCTGTGAAACCTCCCCCTAGCAGCTAACAGTAACCAAGGCAACCCCCTCCTCCCAATCCTTATCCATCTCAGTACAATAAGATCTCAACAAAGACTTAAGCGTTTGATGGAAACGTTCCAGTGCTCCTTGACTTTGGGCATGATAAGCGCTAGCCAAGTTGTGTTTAATATGGTTGTTGGAGAACCTGTCCAAAGAGATTAGAGGTGAAATTAGATCCTTCATCACTTTGAATGACCTTAGGGATTCCAAACAGTGAGAAAACTGAGTCAAAGCTTTTAACACAGACTTAGTGTGATAGACCTGAGGAGGATAGGCAGCAGGAAACCTAGTGGTCTGACACATCACAGTCAACAAATAATTACTACCCTTTCTGGAACGAGGCAGAGGACCAACACAGTCAATAATCAGATACTCAAAAGGTTACTGAGTACAGGAATAGGGAACAGTGGTACCCGGCTTAATAGCTTGATTAGGTTTACCAGTTAATTTGACAGGTGTGACAAGTTTTGATGAAATCAGAAACATCCCTCTTTAATCTTGGCCAAAAAAATGTCGTAATATGCGATTGTAGGTTTTTCTCACACCCATATGCCCAGCAACGTCGTTGTGAGAAGTTGTCAGACTTCATCACGAAGCTTAACTGGTACCACAACCTGACTAATCGCCTCCCCCAGAAAACAACTACCATGAGACATCCACTTTCTCATCAGGACCTCCTCTTGGAGAAAATAGCCTGTGCGACATCTCCCCAACTGTTCCACAGACACAATTTGGTCCCGCAACTCTTCTAATGTAGGGTCAGTCCGTTGCTTTCGATTAAATCGGAGCGGATACAGATAACGGGATAACAGGGAAAACAGTAACAGACTTCTTTATGGTATTCTCGTTAGTGCAAGCCTCCGTGACCAGGTCGCTGTGGATCATAGAACGCGTCACTGCACACGCGAGAAAACACCTCTGGGAAATTCTCGCACTCTCATCAGAATCCCTATAATTGACGGGGCAGTGGAAACCACTAAAGATGGAGACACGATAGGCCACACACGCTCCCCAGCCAAAGTTATTTAGGATCACGCCAATACCCTCACAGGCAATGAAGGATGACCCCCACAACAACCTCACCTTTCACCAGTCCACAATCCAACATCAGTTTATGCAATGGAACTGACAGAGTGTTCAAACCTATTCCCCTGATTAGAACACTATTCCCCGAATCAGTCTCCCGTGAGAGAAGGGTAAACACAGACTCCAACACAAATGATTCAGAGGCACCTGTGTCTCTTAGGATCTTTACTGGCACTAGGTTCTTACTTCCTACCACCTAGACACAAAACCCTCCGTACTCGAAAGGTAAATAGTCGGGATCAATATAACCCTTCACCTGGCTCCGGGCAGGAGAGCAATGCGTCATGAGTGAACTGATGTGGAACAGGCGCGGCTAACGCTGCAGGCCTCGGATTTACCATAAGCACCTGTACTGAATTTACCTCCTAGATCTAAGAATCGGACATTCATTTTTCCAATGACCTAATTCTGACAGTAGTGACACTCTTGACCAACGTCCAGTTTTACCACGGGTATCAGGCTCAACCCTATTTGAATGAAAACTCTGCCCGGGAACCAAGTATCTCGGCCGAGCGAGGCCCAAATCTCTGCGAACGCCCCCCACTCACTCCGAATACGGGGTTCTGCAAAAACATTTTTGTGAGTCAACACATATTCATCTGCCAAACCGCAGCTTCAGCAACAGTCTTTATTTTTCGTTCGGTAATGTACGCGCTATACGATCAGGGGATTGTGTCCCTTAAATTGTTCTAACATAATCAGATCACAGCCCTTGGAAAGTCATAACTGCAGAGGCAGAACACCAGCGATTGAACTGTGAAGATATTACACCAAACTCAACATGAGTCTGCTGATCATCCCTTTTTAAAGTTCTAAATCGTTAGCGGTAAGCCTCAGGGACCAATTCGTAACTCTGTAACACAGCTGTTTTAACCTTCTCATAACTAACACTGTCTGCTACGCTAAGAGCTGAATATGCTTCTTGCGCTTTACCAGTCAGCACACACTGCAACATCAAAGTCGATCAGAATCAGGCCAACTCCTAGCGTCAGTAACTCGCGCAAACAACGAAAAGAATGTCTCGGGTCCTTTTCATTAAACTGGGGCAACAACCGTAAATTCCCTACAACATCAAATGTCTCTGGATTCAACGACCAAAAGAGGAACGACCCTAGGTAACTCTGGGTCACCTTCCCAGAGCAAACTCTCCCCTGAGAGCTTTCCTTCCCTAACCAACTCTAGTCGCTCTTGTTGCAGCTTGATTTTAGCACGCTCCATATCCTGTTTAAATTCCAATTCCCTTTCATATTTTACACGATCATGCCCTAGCTGTAACAGAAGCAGTTCTTTCTGCTGTTCAAAAAGAAGACTACTATGACTAACCGATGGAACGGCCATTGTAACATATCGGGGAGACAACGTGTCCTCAGCAGAGGCTGCCCCAGTGGTAACATCCAGAATACCACTCTCCATCAAATTGGCCTTCAATATTAACCTAATAGAATTTTTGGACGATCACTAATTTCAACCTTGTAGTGTTCAGCAACCTTCAACAGCTGTTCTTTAGTACATAATTCTAACAGTTCTTCTGATGGAAAGCGTAATGAACTCGCCTACATTAGACGCCATAATCAGGGAATTTTTTTTAAATATATATAGATCATAATAATCTTGCTCAACCCTCTGCTGAGCACACCAGACACAAGAGAAAATACAATCACACCGAGCACCACAGAAAAGAGCTGGGAAGCTTCCCCAAAACCTACAATAACTCAACCCTAGTCTTACCGTGCAGATTTGCGGTGGGTAATTACGCACTGTAGCCCGCTGGCAAGAATTAAACCCCCAGCACGCTGGTAGATTTCCCCAAGCCACGGATGTGCCTTCGAGACAACTGCTCAGTCCACTGACACCACACAAAAATAACAAACATTTAACCATGCCCAACGTATCCCAAAACAAAACACGTCACTAAGCCTATCAGGGGAAAAAGCTATAGCTCGGGTAGCAAATGTCACTACCCTACCCAATCTCCCACTGAGGTACACAGCCGATTGTACTCACCTCAGACCGATGTCCCAACAGCAGTAGAGCAAGAGTTTCCAGGCTGGGCAGGGACTGAAACTAACCAATGTACTCTCTCCAACGCAGTACAAAACCCAAAGGCAACCAATACTGGCCTATCAAACCAAACAAACTAACAAAATTACAAAGAAAAACCCTACAGAATTGGACATTAACTCCACGTTCTCCCAAACACAACCAGTTCAAAATCCCAGACGAGCCCCCCACTTGTTACGGCACCCGGCTCAAGTTCGTGAACAAAAAGGGAGACACGTGGAGACAAGGAGTACTCAAAGTATATATTTATTAATTAAAATAAACTAAATCAAATAACAATGGTGTGTAATCAGTAATCAGTAGTGTACGTGAGTGTTTGCATGCATAAATGTAATATGGAAAAGTGTTGAAAAGTGCCAAAGCAAACAACCCAAAAAGCCTCAAAAATATCACAACCAAGATCAAAGTATCTGCCTGGAGAGAGTCTCCCCCAATGAATGTGGAAGAGGTCCATTTATCCTGGGACACACCCGGCCCAGGTGTTTCCCATGTAGCTGACGACTCCCCCAACTCCGCCCACCGGCATCCTAATAAGGAAACAAGAGCAAAGAGAGAATACGGCAGACAGAGTGGGAGGGTCGTCACACAACTTTGTGGCAACAGTTTGGGAAAGGCCCTTTCCTGTTTCAGCATGACAATGCCCCCGTGCACAAAGCGAGGTCCATACAGAAATGGTTTGTTGAGATCGGTGTGGAAGAACTTGACTGGCCTGCTCAGAGCTCTGACCTCAACCACATTGAACACCTTTTGGGATTAATTGGAACGCCGACTGCGAGCCAGGCCTAATCGCCCAACATCAGTGCCCGACCTCACTAATGCTCTTGTGGCTGAATGGAAGCAAGTCCCCGCAGCAATGCTCCAACATCTTGTTGAAAGCCTTCTCAGAAGAGTGGAGGCTGTTATAGCAGCTAAAGGGAGACCAACTCCATGTTAATGCCCATGATTTTGGAATGAGATGTTCGACGAGCGGGTGTCCACATAATTTTGGTAATGTAGTGTACATATTCAAAGGCTCACACATACATCTACATTTTGTATTTCTATTTAACTTGACATTGTTGGTCCACAGATGATAATTTCCCCAAGGTGATCATAGTGCCTGTCCCAGTACCAGTGTATGTCCCAGTCCCCATGAACCTGTACACCCAGTACACCCCCCAGCCTGTTGGACTCCCCATACCGGTATGTTAACACCCAACACTACCTAGCCTTCACCTCAGTCAGTCACATAGTCACACAGATTTCTCCTCAAATTCTCTCAAACAAGAGCTGTGTGCTCTGGACTAATTTTAAAACCAACTAGCATTGAATAGTAGTTTGAGGTTAGCTGATACATGCTCTTGCAGAACAGAAGAGCAACATGAACAAAACATTGCAGCCCTCTCAGCCTCCACATCTAACCTTTTATCTGTCCCGTTTCCAGCTGCCCGTGCCCATGTTCCTGCCGGTGACCCTGGACAACGCTGAGCGCATCATGGAGACCATCCAGGACATCAAGGAGAAGATCCCCTCTGACCCGTTCGAGGCAGACCTCATCCTCATGGCCGAGATGGTAGCTGAGGAGGGGAGGGAGAAGTCCCCACAGCGACCCCCTGAAAGGCCAGCCCCAGCAGTACAAGACGGTAACCAGGGGAGGGAGTCAGGGAGTGGGATTGGGATGAGACCTGGGTCATGTTCATTATGCACTAAATGGAAGAAACCAGACTGCAACATGAAGAGATTACCTAGACTTGCAAAACATTTTCTGTTGCGTGGCTTAATGAACATGAGCCAGTTCGGTAATCAGAGTTAAACAGTAGGCACTGGCTTTGAACCTGTGAGACCCTCTCTATGGCTTCATAGGCCAAGCTACAGCTGTGAAAGCGTGATATAACTGGGGTTTCTTGGCGCTTCCACCAAGTCGCTCTTTTAAAAGCAATTCACAGCTGAATGAGACTCTAAAATGCTATTGGTCATTTGAATTCCGCGTTATATTTCAGGTAATGTATTGGTTCATTGAGCTTATTTTCCCCCTTTTCAGATATGAGAAGTTTGCCTCGCCTCACTACTATAGATTCCTCTTTTTTAACCCTTATTGTAGGTAAGTTGACTGAGGATATATTCTCCTTTGCAGCAACCACCTGGGGAATAGTTGCAGGGGTGAGGGGATGAATGAGCCAATTGGACAGCTAGGGGTGATGTGGTGACCATGGTGGTATGTGGGCCAGGCTGGGACTTTTAGGACTTTGTCTATCCTAAGTTGAATGCACCAATTTGTAAGTCGCTCTGGATAAGAGCGTCTGCTAAATGACTTAAATGAAAATGTAAATGTCTAGAACAAAAAAGAACAACCAAACTCTGAGGGATGTGGGAGATGATAGGTAACACTTTATTTTACAGCCTAGTTTAAGATGGTACTTACCTGGTGTTTACAGTGCCTTCAGAAAGTATTCACACCTTGGATTTTTCCACATTTTGTTGTAACCAGAATTGAATAAAAAATAGACTTGATATGTTTTTGTCACTGGCCTACACACAATAACCCATAATGTCAAAGTGGAATTACAGTGCATTCGGTAAGTATTCAGACCCCTTCACTTTTTCCACATTTTGTTACAGCCTTATTCTAAAATTGATTAAATTGTTTACCCCCTCATCAATCTACACACAATACCCCATAATGACAAAGCAAAAACAGGTTTTTATAAATTTTTGCAAATGTATTACATTTTTTTACATAAGTATTCAGAACCTTTACTCAGTACTTTGTTGAAGCACCTTTGGCAGCGATTACAGCCTCAAGTCTTCTTGGGTATCATGCTACAAGCTTGGCACACCTGTATTTGGGGAGTTTCTCCCATTTTTCTCTGCAGATCCTCTCAAGCTCTGTCAGGTTGGATGGGGAGCGTTGCAGCACAGCTATTTTCAGGTCTCTCCAGAGATGTTTGATCGGGTTCAAGTCCGGTCTCTGGCTGGACATTCAGAGACTTTTCCCGAAGCCACTCCTGCGTTGTCTTGGCTGTGTGCTTAGGGTCATTGTCCTGTTGGAAGGTGAACCTTCGCCCCAGTCTGAGGTCCTGAGCGCTCTGGAGCAGGTTTTCATCAAGGATCTCTCTGTACTTTTCTCCGTTCATCTTTCCCTCGATCCTGACTAGTCTCCCAGTCCTTGCCGCTGAAAAACATCCCCACAGCATGATGATGATGCTGCCACCACCATGCGTCATTGTAGGGATGGTGCCAGGTTATGATGGTGCCAGGTTTCCTCCAGATGTGACGCTTGGCATTCAGGCCAAAGAGTTCAATCTTGGTTTCATCAGACCAGAGAATCTAGCTTCTCATGGTCTGAGAGTCCTTTAGGTGCCTTGTGGCAAACTCCAAGCGGACTGTCATGTTCCTTTTACAGAGGAGTGGCTTCCGTCTGGCCACTCTAACATAAAGGCCTGATTGGTGGAGTGCTGCAGAGATGGTTGTCCCCCCTGACCAAGGCCCTTCTCCCCCTATTGCTCAGTTTGGCCTGTCGGCCAGCTCTAGGAAGAGTCTTGGTGGTTCCAAACTTCTTCCATTTAAGTATGATGGAGGCCACTGTGTTCTTGGGGACCTTCAATGCTGCAGACATTTTTTGGTACCCTTTCCCTATATCTGTGCCTCGACACAATCCTGTCTCGGAGCTCTACGGACAATTCCTTCGACCTCATGACTTGGTTTTTGCTCTGACATGCACTGTCAACTGTGGGAACTTATATAGACAGGTGTGTGCCTTTCCAAATAATGTCCAATCAATTGAATTGACCACAGGTGAACTCCAATCAAGTTGTAGAAACATCTCAAAGATGATCAATGGAAACAGGATGTACCTGAGCTCAATTTCGAGTCTCATAACAAAGGGTCTGACCACTTATGTAAGTAAGGTATCGTATTGTTTTTTGTATTACATTTGCAAAAATGTCTGAACCTGTTTTTGCTTTGTCGTTATGGGGTATTGTGTGTAGATTGATTAAGGAACATTTCATTTCATCCATTTTAGGTTAAGGCTGTAACGTAAGGTCAGAATACTTTCTGAATGCACTTTTTCATTTTTTTTGGGACAAATTAATGAAAAGCTGAAATGTCTTGAGTCAATATGTATTCAACCACTTTGTTATGGTAAGCCTAAATAAGTTCAGGAGTAAATATTTGCTTAACAAGTCACATAATAAGTTGCAAGGACTGTGTGAAATAAGTGTTTAACATGATTTCTGAATGACTACCTCATCTGTGTACCCCACACATAAAATTATCTGTAAGGTCCCTCAGTCGAGCAGAGAATTTCAAACACAGATTCAACCATCCCTTTGAGCATGGTGAAGTTATTAATTACACTTTGGATGGTGTATCAATAAACCCAGTCACTACAAAGATACAGCCGTCCTTCCTAACTCCGTTGCTGGAGAGGAAGGAAACCACTCAGGGATTTCACCATGAGGCCAATGGTGACTTTAAAACAGTTACAGAGTTTAATGGCTGTGATAGGAGGAACCTGAGGATGGATCAACAACATTGTAGTTACTTCTCAATACTAACCTAATTGACAGAGTGAAAAGAAAGAAGCCTGTACAAATATTCCAAAACCAGCATGCGGTTTGCAACAAGGCACTAAAGTAATACTGCAAAAGATGTGGCAAAAGCAATTCACTTTTTGTCCTGAATACAAAGTGTTACGTTTGGGGCAAATCCAATACAACACATTACTGAGTACCCCTCTGCATATTTTTAAGCATAGTGGTGGCTGCATCATGTTAGGGGTATGCTTGTAATCATTAAGGACTGGGTGGTTTTTAAAGATAAAAAAAATTAACGGGATGAAGCTAAGCACAGGCAAAATCCTAGCGGAAAACCATGTCTGCTTTCCACCAGACACTGTGAGATGAATTTGCTTTTCAGCAGGACAATAACGTAAAACACAAGGCCACATCTACACTGGAGTTGCTTACCAGTTTTGACTTATAGTAAATCTTCTTGAAAATCTACGGCAAGAACTGAACATGGTTGTCTAGCAATGATCAACAACCAATTTGACTGAGTTTGAAGAATTTAGAAAATAACAAATGGGCAAATGTTGCACAATCCAGGTTTGGAAAGCTCTTAGAGAATTACCCAGAAAGACTCACAGCTGTAATCGCTGCCAAAGGTGATTCTAACGTGTTGACTCAAAGGGTTGAATACTTACAGTATCTAATCAAGATATATTAGATTTTATTTTTTTTACAAATGTTAATGTCTTCCACTAGTATTTTGTATAGATCGTAAAAAAACTAAAATAAACGATTAAATCAATTTTAATCCCACTTTGTAACAACAGAATGTGGAAAAAGTCAAGGGGTGTGAATACTTTCTGAAGGCACTGTACATAGTATTAACAAAGAAACTTATGTAGTAACAATAGTTTCTGGTACTTACCTCAAATAATTCAACACTAGTAACTACATGGTGATGTCAAAGAAACTATGTAATTAATAATACAATTTTAACAAGTAGTTCCTACTTAACTGTCAAGTAAATAACGGGCTGTAAAATAGAGGGGTTACCGATTTTAAAAAATATTTTGAGAGCTGTCCCATAACTTGAATGCTTTTGTGTTTTCTCTTCGGGGACCAGACCAGGGCAGCACCTACAGTGGAGACCTGGACACAGAAGAACTGAGCAACTTCCTCACCACTTGGGATGACGTGCCACCCCCCACCCCTGGCGTCTCCTCGCGCCAAAGTCGACCCTACGCCCACGAGACACTCCGACCCATCATGGACATCCAGTCTCCCACCACCCCCCCACCCCCCATCATGGACATAGAGGCTGACTTCCCTGTCCGTGAGTGAGGCTCGACTTTTACACCTCCCCGGAGTTATCAGGGATTCCTGATTTGAGCATTGTTTACATGGACCCAGTCTGAGACCTTTTTTCTGAAGTTTCCCAGTATGACTTGTAGAGTACTTATACCTTGGTTGAAAACTGTCAATCTTTGATGAGGGTAATTATATGGTCAAAACATATTTGCTTTATAGTGAATGGCTTCTAGCTCTATATAGTTTCATCTTTCAACTGTCATGTTATGTTTTAACCATGTAACAAGCATCAGTAAGTCAAACCCTTCTTTGATACTACACACTGCAATTCAGCTGGCCTCATTCTCATTGTAGTCTATGTTGTAGTCAAATATCTGTATCCTTTTGTCAGAAACCCTGGAGCTGATGGCCCATTGGAGGGATCAGGAGAGGGATAGAAGTCCCAGTCCTCCACCTTCTCCTCCACGACGAAGAGCCAGAAGGAAAGCTCGGGATGGCTTGCCACAGAAGAAAAAGGTACGAGCCCCAAAAAGTAGTCTAAATGAGACCCCTTTCAAAGAGCGCCTTCAGCTATTTATTTCCGTATTTCGACTCCCAGCAGTACTTTTTTAATTTCTTTCAATTTCCCTCATTCTTTGTAATTGTGGGTAACACTTTACTTGACGCTGGGCTTCAAGTAAAGTGTTACCTAATTCGGTGGGTGTGTGTGACTACCCCGTTGACCCCACAGAGGCGTAAGTCGAGAGCAGCAGAGACTGGATCAGTGGTGGCGTCACTGGGTGAGGCACAGAGTGACGTGGTGCCCGGCGAGCCCCCTAAACTGCAGCACGTGTACGGGGTGGACGCCTGGAAGAGATGGGTCCAGTGGAGCAAGACCCAGCCTGACCTGGAGAAGCCTCGATTTGGCTGTGAGTCTGCTCACTGATACACTTGTGCTCACACAGGCAAACATGACTATTATGACTGTCAATTTGAATTCATTTCCTGAAATCCTGATATCACACATTTTGTTGAATTTCTTCTTCCTCACTTACTGCATCCGTATGAATTGAACCTACCTCTTAATTGCCTATGGGAATCATTTAACTCGGTAGACTGAATAAGTTAACCTTGGCGTTCTGTTCCCCCTGTTACAGCGCGGCCAATGGAGATAAAGGAGGATGTTTTAAAGTGCACTACAGCGGAGCTGGGCTACGGTCTCTGTCGGTTTATCTGTGAAGTTAAACGACCCAACGGAGAGTCCTACAGCCAGGACAGTCTGTTCTATCTCTGCCTCGGCATCCAGCAGGTAGGACACACACACTGACAGACATTAACACATTCACACACAGATACACACACTCACTTCTGATTATGTAATTCTGTTAAATGTAATGCATAATGGCCCCTCTTTCTGCAGTACTTATTTCAGAATGGGCGCATGGAGAACATATTCACTGATCTCTTCTATGGCAAGTTCACGCTGGAGATCACCAAGCTGCTGAAAGGCTTCAAACCTACCATAACGGCCAGTGGTAAGACAACACATATACACACACTCATAAACCCAGTGGGGAAAGTAAAGTTTAACAAAGAAATGATAATAAGGCCTTTGCTTTGACCTCTCTTATTCCATCTCTTATCTCGCTCATCCTTCAGCTTAACTCACTCTCTCTCTCCCCCTCTCTTGCTTTCCTTTCATGTATGGTGGGCTGATGGCGTTGGGGTTGTGTTATTAGTGTGCTTATTGAAAGGTATTTTAATGTTGGAATCTTTCTCCCAGGCTACCTGCACTCGCGGGTGGAGGAGGAGTACCTGTGGGACTGTAAACAGCTGGGGGCCTACTCTCCCATTGTACTGCTCAACACGCTGCTCTTCTTCTGCACCAAGTTCTTCCAGTTCAAAACAGTGGCCCAGCACCGCCAGCTCTCCTTCGCCCACGTCATGCGCTGCACCAAGTCCATCCACGACAACACCAAGTCCAACTTCCTGCGCTTCTACCCGCCCATCCCCAAGAAGGACCTGGCTACCGAAACAGCAGGTGCTTTGTCTATTTAGTTTTCTCCTCCTTCACTCTCTTCTCTACCCTTCGCTCTTGTCTTGTTCATGTATTTTTTTGTGCTTTCTGAAACTGTGTTTTGCATATGTTTATGCTCCGATAAAACATTGCAGGTTTCTACTTTTATTTTTGTTCTAGTTTTTTTTCTAGTTTTCTTAATCAGTTTGTTTCGTGCATTACAACATACACCCGAGTAGAACTATTGGAATACGAATCTCTGGGTACTCACCGTCCACCCGACCTCCCCGAAATCCCTGAGACCGCAAAATAATGGACTAGCTTCTTCGAGGCGCCGAGCTGCTTGGGAGTCCTACCGGTGAGTAGGAAGTGTAGACGCCGATGGAGAGGCAGACGTGGGGGTCTCAGTGAGATTAAGACGCTGGGCTACCAGTCCTCCATTACCAAGCATACTACTCGCAAATGTTCAAACATTAATGAACAAACTTGACAAACTCAGAGCGAGGATCTCCTTCCAGAGGGACATCAGATCCTGCAACTTATTTTTCGGAGACTTTGCTTTCCTTCGACATCCAAATGGATTATATACAACCATCGGGTTTTACAGTTTTTCGAGCGGATAGGAAGCGGCCTCTCTCTGTCAAGAGCAAAGGTGGTGGGCTCTGCTTTATGACCAACAACCTATGGTGCAACGGAGGAAATGTACAGGAACTTGCGAGCTTCTGCTCTCCCCCGACTTGGAATACCTGGTCATCAAATATCGCCCTTTTTTACCTTCCGAGAGAGTTCTCAGGGATTATCGCCATGGCTGTGTACATCCCGCCCCAAGCCGACACCAAAAAGGCTCTCAAAGATCTTCATTGGACCCTGAACAAACTGGTGACCGCTTTCCCGGAGGCAGCGTTCATTGTTTGCGGAGGACTTTAACAAAAGTAATTTGAGAACCATGCTCCCGAATTATTACCAACACATCGACTGTCTAACTCACAGAAATTCTACGCTTGACCACTGCTACACGCCTTTGACACGGGTATAAGGCCCTCTCCCGTCCTCCTTTCGGCAAATCCAACCATGACTCCATCTTGCTTCTCCCCGCCTACAAACAAATCCTAGAGGGAAGTTCTGGTGGTCAGGTCTATACAGCGTTGGTCCGACCAATCAAAATTCACACGCCAAGACTGTTTTGATCACGTGGACTGGAATATGTTCCAGGTTGCCTCTGGAGATAACATCAATGAATACGCCGACTCAGTCACCGGTTTAATAAAAAAATGCATAGATGACGTGATAGCGATAGTGTCTTTCAAAACGTTCCCGAATCAAAAAACGAGGATTGATAGCAGCCTTGTAGGAAAACTGAAAGAGATGATGCTTATAAACAGGGCAAGGTGACCAGGGACAATAGTTTGGTTAAAGTACAAATACGACCTACGCAGATCGATCAAGATGGCGAGACACAAGTATAGGGACAAAGTGGAGGAGGAATTCAGTGGGTCTGACACAAGGAGTATGTGGCAGGGGCTCCTAACCATCATGAATTACAAAAAGAAAGCCAGCCACATCGGTCACCAAAGCCACCCTACCGGAGGAGCTAATCACCTTTTTCGAGCATAATGACCCTGAGCTGCCGGCCCTGATGACAACATGGGCTACACACTCAGTGTCCACTGAGGACGTATGTAAGTCATTCAAACGTGTTAACCCTCGCAAGGCTGCCGGCCCAGACGGCATCCCTAGCCGTGCCCTCAGAGCATGTGCAGACCAGCTGGCTGTTGTGTTCTGACATTTTCAATATCTCCCTAGCTCAGGCCGCTATACCCACCTGCTTCAAGATGTCCACTATCATCCCTGTGCCCAAGAAAGGGAAAGTAACTGAACAACTAGCGACCAGTAGCACTCACTCCCGTCATCATGAAGTGCTTCGAGAGGCTATACAAAGAACATATCACCTCCTGCCTCCCAGACACTCTACCCTCTCCAATTTGCCTACCGCCCTGACAGATCCACAGGCGAAGCAATCGCCATTTCACAATCGCCATTACACTGCCATTACCCACCTGGACAAAGGGAATGCATATGTGAGGATACTGTTTATCGACTACAGCTCGGCCTTCAATACCATAGTGCCCTATAAGCTCATTACAAAGGTCACGGCCCTGGGTCTGAACTCCTCCCTATGCAACTGGGTCCTGGACTTCCTGACGGGCCGCCCCCAGGTGGTGAAGGTAGGCAACATTATCTCCTCGACACTGATTCTCAACACGGGGGCCCCACAAGGGTGTGTCCTCAGTCCCCTCCTGTATTCCCTGAATACCCATGACTGCGTGGCCTCACACAGTTCCAACTCTAACATCAAGTTCACTGACGACAAAACAGTAGTAGGCCTGATTACCAACAACTACGTGACAGTCTACAGGGAGGAGGTAGGCACTCTGACGGTGTGGTGGCAGGTAAACAACCTCTCACTCAACGTCAGCAAAACAAAAGAGCTGATTGTGGACTTCAGGAGGAACCAGGCTGGACACGCCCCCATCCTCAACGGGGCCGCCATCAAATTCATATCTGAGAAGCTGAAATGGTCTAACCACTGGACACTGTGGTGAAGCAGGCACGACAGCAACTCTTCAACATCAGGATGCTGAACAAGAAATTCGTCCTGTCCCCGAATGCCCTCGCAGTGTTTTATAAGAGCACCATCGAGAGCATACTGTCGAGCTGCGTCACAGCCTGGTACGGCAACTCCACCGCCGCAGACCGCAAGGCGCTTCAGAGGGTGATGCGTGCAGCCGAACGCACCATTGGGTGCACACTACCTGCCCTATAAGACACCTACAACACCAGGTATCGCAGGAAGGCCAAGAAGATCATCAGGGACCCCAGCCACGCCCTGTTCTCCCCGCTTCAATCACTTAGACGCAGGCAGTACAGGAGCATCATGGGAAAAAAAATATTTCACTTGGTCACTTGGTCCCCACGCCCCCTCAATGGTCATGGTGCTCCCCCTATGGTCATCCCCCCCCACCCCCCACCCCCTAAACAGTCTTTACTCTGCCTCACCCCAACAGTTAAGCTGTATATTATGCTATTTCTATTGCTGTTTGTTTATTACCATTTTTCATTTTATTTCACTTAGTCCTGCATGTTGGAGCTCCCGGCCTAAGGTTTTCACTGTACCCTGCCATCACACCTGCAACCCTGTACATGACTATTAAACACTCAATCTCTGAATCTGAGTGTTGCCCTCAAGGTTTCTTCCTAATTAGGGAGTTCTTCCCTTGCCACTGTTGCCTTGCCTAACGGGATTTATGTGTGGGTTGCTGTTTTTACTAATGCATTTGTAAAAAGTATGACAGATCAAATTGGATTTGTATGTAATCATGGACCTGTGTGTGTAGCAGATGCAGACGGTGTGGCAGCGAAGAGGAAGCGGGATGACGAGGAGAAAGAGGAGGTGCTGGAGATGATGGAGAACAGTGAGAATCCCCTCCGCTGTCCTGTCCGATTGTATGAGTTCTACCTCTCCAAGTGGTGAGTGACACAGGCACACTGTATCTCCCCATGCTGCAGGCCAATCTAACCTAGTAGTGTAACCTCAAATTGTTCTTGACATTGCTTTTCAAAACTCTGAGATCTTTCCTCATATCACTGAAAATGAGCCCTCTCTAACACAGAGCTCTCCTCACCCTCTTCTGTCCTCCAGCTCGGACTCTGTGAAGCAGCGCACCAACGTGTTCTTCCTGCTACCGGAGCGCTCATGCGTCCCCAACAGCCCCATGTGGTTCTCCTCCCAGGGCCTGGACGACCACACTCTGGACACCATGCTGACACGCATCCTCACCGTCAGGGAGATCCATCTGGGAGACCCCCAGAGGAACAAGCCCCAGTCCAAGGACCCTGAGTGGACCCCCGACCAACACAGCGACAACTCGGATTGACCATGATGAGTGGTACACACAGTTAAGCTTTTGTTTACACACTCACACTACGTGTTGATCCGTAAGGACTCCTGGGATCCACCTCCAGCCGTGTGTGAAGAGGAGTGTGTTCACACAGTTATAAACTGAGAATGTGTCATGTACACACATTGTGTAGGAGATGTGTGTACACGCAATTATAAACTGATGCTCAACTGCTCAATGGAGACACTGTTCATGCTGTCTGGTCACTACAAGGCAAATGGAGGAAAAAGTAGGAGAAATCACTTTAAGAACCTCCATACTGCCTTTGTCAGCATTATTGCGGTCATAGAGAAAAACAAGTCTGGTTAACAAGCTCTTTAACTTCACCATAGGAGAGAGACGATGCTCTCCAGCACTATTAACATGGACTCAGATTGGGAAAATGGTAAAAAGATTTGAAGAAGTTGGCAATCCCATATCTGACCAGGCCCTTTCTACTGCTTATATTCCCTGTCTTCTCTTTCTGTATTGGATCACTACAGAAATTACGATGTATTGAAAAGAATGCCAGTGATTACAGTCAGTAAAGTTGTTTTATGTGATTTTGTATGTTAAAGAAAATATGAAGACTATTTCTGGGATTAGCCTTGTTGTTTTGGGAATTAGATAATATTGTACTAACACCGAATTATATAATTTGCTGTCAGTGGTGTTGTCCATTGCCTACTAAAATGGATGGCTGGCAGACATTCCTTGAATTGACTGTGAGTTATATTTGGAGTCATATCAACTTGTCAAAATGCTTGATGTCACATCAGTGCTCCCACATGCATACACAAGCAAGCATGTATAATGTTGGAGGAAAGAATGTGTCATTCTGTGTTTCCTTATTTAGAACACTTGTGATGTCAGGAAAGAGGACCTAGAATTGTTTGTTCATTTGGAAAGACAAGCATTTACCTTGCAAGTGCTCCCCATACTAGTTCAAAATTGCTTTTTTTAATAAAATATTATTTTTAAATAAATGCTGAAAAACAAATGTTTACCTTTGGAAGCTTTATTAATGCAAATAATTTCATATGATTTAGACCTGAAAACTAAATCTAAGAAGCATGCTCAAAGTGAAGCTCTGATACATTTTTGGTCAGTCAGTTTTAGAAGGCAGTTAGATTTACAACATAGCAAAGCAGTATTACAGTAAAACTTCAGTCATCAGCTCACAAACCCTTTTACTTCTCATTCATCAATGCTAGCAAACTTGATACTTGAAATGTACTATTTGAAATATATAATATTCTTTCTATTTGGATCTAGAGGTGTGTTGTCCACCCAGAATTCTATACTATTAGTTATACACAGTAGAATAGCCTTAAATTATTGTAGAAAATGTATAATTGTATTTACAGCTTAGGAATTTAATAGGAATGCAATTGCTCCAGATGCAATTCATTACATTGTCAGTCAATAGAGTCAAAGCTACATGCTCCTCTGGGCTGTCTATGATGATCAGGTGTCCCCCCCATGGAGACAGTCATCCTGACTCTGTCCAGGTCAGTGTATTACTAGATAAACAATACTTAAGCCCATCATGCATCCAGCCATCAGCACATAGTGCCTTCAGAAAGTATTCACACCCCTTTACTTTTCCACATTTTGTTGAGTTACAGCCTGAATTTCAAATTGATTAAATTTAGATTGTCACTGATCTACACACACTACCCCATAATGTCAGTGGGATTTTGTTTGTAGAACATTTTAGAAATTAATAAAAAATGTCAAGCTGAAATGTCTTTAGTCAACTATTCAATCCCTTTGTTATGGCAGGCCTAAAAATAGTGCTTAACATGATTTTGGAATAACTACCCCATCTCTGTACCCCACACATACAAATATCTGTAAGGTCCCTCAATCGAGTAGTGAACTTCAAACACAGATTCAACCACAAAGACCAGGGAGGTTTTTCAATGCCTCGCAAAGAAGGGCACCGATTTGGTAGATGTGTAAAAATAAAAAAGCAGATTCTAAATATCCCTTTGAGCATGGTGAAGTTATGAATTAGGCTTTGTATACACCCAGTCACTACAAAGATACAGGTGTCCTTCCTAACAGTAGCCGGAGAGGAAGGAAACTGTTCAGGGATTTCACCGTGAGGCCAATGGTGATTTTAAAACAATTCCAATTTTTAATGGTTGTTATGAGAACTGAGGATGGATCAACATCAGTTACTCCACAATACTAACCTAAATGACAGCAGTAGGAATACAAGGATACAACTCTATAGAAAATACAGGAATGTCTACCGGGGAGGTGTTGCTGTATATATTCAGAGCCATATTCCTGTAAAGCTCAGAGGATCTCATGACAAATGAAGTAGAAGTGCTGTTCACCTGCCTCATCTGAAGCCTCTTTTAGGGTGTTGCTATAGGCCACCAAGCGCAAACTGTCAGTATCTGGAGAATGTGTGTGATTTTAGATAAGGTCTGATGCTAACAGAGAAATGTATTTTCTTGGTGACCTGAACATTGACTTGTTGTCCTCTCGAGGAAGCTTCTTACTGTGACTAATGCCTGTAACATGACCCAGGTTGTCACTCAACCAACTAGAGTGTATGCAACGTCTTGGATCTGTGACATCCACTTGTATTGATCATAACTTTACTAATGATGCAGAGCTTTTCTCCAATGCAAGTTCCTTTTGGCTGTAGTGACCATAACATTGTGGCAATAACAAGGAAAGCCAAAGTACCAAAGGTAGGGCCTAAAGTTATGAGATCATACAAAATGTTATCAGGACTCTTTTGTTGAAGATGTAAAACATTTATGTTGGTCTGATGTGTATAAGGAGGAGAATCCAGATGCAGCACTTGGAGTATTTGTAAAATTATTCTTGCCAATTGTCGACAAGCATGCACCTGTTAAGAAACTGTGAGAACTGTTAGTGCCCCTTGGATCGATGATGATTGAAAAATGTTATGGTGCAAAAAACAGGTGGCAAACAAGTCAGGCTGCTCAGCTGATTGGTTGACATGCTCTGACATGTGGACACCTGCTCGTCGAACAGCTAATTCCAAAATCATGGGCATTAATATGGAGTTGGTCCCCCCTTTGCTGCTATAACAGCCTTCACTCTTCTGAGAAGGCTTTCCACTAGATGTTGGAACATTGCTGCGGGGACTTGCTTCCATTCAGCCACAAGAGCATTAGTGAGGTCGGGCACTGATGTTGGGCGATTAGGCCTGGCTCGCAGTCAGCGTTCCAATTCATCCCAAAGGTTTTCGATGGGGTTGAGGTCAGGCCTCTGTGCAGGCCAGTCAAGTTCTTCCACACCGACAAACCATTTCTGTATGGACCTCGCTTTGTGCACAGGGGCATTACATTTACATTTTAGTCATTTAGCAGACGCTCTTATCCAGAGCGACTTACAGTTAGTGAATACATTTTTTTTTTATATACTGGCCCCCCGTGGGAATCGAACCCACAACCCTGGTGTTGCAAACGCCATGCTCTATCAACTGAGCTACATCCCTGCCGGCCATTCCCTCCCCTACCCTGGACGACGCTGGGCCAATTGTGCGCCGCCCATGAGTCTCCCCGTCGCGGCCGGCTGCGACAGAGCCAGCATTGTCATGCTGAAACAGGAAAGGGCCTTCCCCAAACTGTTGCCACAAAGTTGGAAGCACAGAATCATCTAGAATGTCATTGTATGCTGTAGTGTTAAGATTTCCCTTCACTGGAACTAAGGGGCCTAGCCCGAACCATGAAAAACAGCCCCAGACCATTATTCCTCCTCCACCAAACTTTACAGTTGGCACTATGCATTGGGGCAGGTAGCGTTCTCCTGGCATTCGGACTGCCAGATGGTGAAGCGTGATTCATCACTCCAGAGAACGCGTTTCCACTACTCCAGAGTCCAATGGCGGCGAGCTTTACACCACTCCAGCCGACGCTTGGCATTGCGCATGGTGATCTTAGGCTTGTGTGTGGCTGCTCGGCCATGGAAACCCATTTCATGAAGCTCCTGACGAACAGTTCTTGTGCTGACGTTGCTTCCAGAGGCAGTTTGGAACTCGGTAGTGAGTGTTGCAACCGAGGACAGACTATTTTTACGCACATTCTACTGCCAATGTTTGTCTATGGAGATTCCATGGCTGTGTGCTCGATTTTATACACCTGTCAGCAATGAGTGTGACTGTAATAGCCGAATCCACTTATTTGAAGGGCTGTCCACATACTTTTGTATATATAGTGTATGTCTGTTATAAAAATATGTTCTGCATTTGACACGCAGATCAACTGTACTAGTTGTTCATGCTCTGATCTTGTCCCATCTTGATTACTGTCCGGTAATATGGTCAGGTACAGCAAAGAAAGACCCAGCAAAGTTGCAGATGGCTCAAAACAAAGCAGCACATCTTGCCCTTAACTGCACACACATAACTAACATCAACAACATGCATGATAGTCTTTTATGGTTGAGGGTTGAGTAGAAATTGACTACTTCTCTTGTAGCCTTTTTAATTAACATTTGTGTGTTGAAAATGCCTAACCACTTGTATAATCTATTTATATACACTTCAAAACAGACATACTGAGTATACAAAACATTAAGAACACCTGCTCTTTCCATGACGACTGACCAGGTGAATCCAGGTGAAAGCTATGATCCTTATTGATGTCACTTGTTACATTTACATTTACGTCATTTAGCAGACGCTCTTATCCAGAGCGACTTACAAATAGGTGCATTCACCTTAAATCCACTTCAAATCAGTGTAGATGAAGCGGATGAGACAGGTTAAAGAAGGATTTCTACTCAATAGTAGGAAGGTGTTCCTAATGTTTGGTATACTCAGTGTACATACCCCACCAGACACGCCACTATGCGTTTTTTCACTGTACCCAAACCCAAAAAAGATTTAATGCTTCACTCAGTTATGTATAGAGCCATGTCATCGTGAAATGCTCTGCCACCAGAGGTTACTCAGGCAAAAAGCAAGTTTAACTTTAAAAAAACATCACAGCGCCTCTCCTCTTTCTAAAGATCTAATTGAACTGTATATAAGAATATAAATCTGTATATATGAATAGTGTGTAAATAGTATTTTTGTTGTCTCTTGGTGTCTGTCCAATATAAACTCAGCAAAAAAAGAAACGGCCTCTCACTGTCAACTGCGTTTATTTTCAGCAAACTTAACATGTGTAAATATTTATATGAACTTAACAAGATTCAACAACTGAGACATAAACTGAACAAGTTCCACAGACATGTGACTAACAGAAATTGAATAATGTGTCCATGAACAAAGGGGGGGTCAAAATCAAAAGTAACAGTATCTGGTGTGGCCACCAGCTGCATTAAGTTCTGCAGTGCATCTCCTCATGGACTGCACCAGATTTGTCAGTTCTTGCTGTGAGATGTTACCCCACTCTTCCACCAAGGCACCTGCAAGTTCCTGGACATTTTTGTCGTAGCCGGCCGCGACCGGGAGACCCATGGGGCGGTGCACAATTGGCCCAGCGTCGTCCAGGGTAGGGGAGGGAATGGCCGGCAGGGATGTAGCTCAGTTGGTAGAGCATGGCGTTTGCAACGCCAGGGTTGTGGGTTCGTTTCCCACGGGGGGCCAGTATGACTAAAAATAATAATGTATGCACTCACTAACTGTAAGTCGCTCTGGATAAGAGCGTCTGCTAAATGACTAAAATGTAAATGTAATGTAAATGAATGGCCCTAGCCCTCACCCTCCGATCCAACAGGTCCCAGACGTGCTCAATGGGATTGAGATCCGGGCTCTTCGCTGGCCATGGCAGAACACTGACATTCCTGTCTTGCAGGAAATCATGCACAGAACGAGCAGTATGGCTGGTGGCATTGTCATGATGGAGGGTCATGTCAGGATGAGCCTGCAGGAAGGGTACCACATGAGGGAAGAGGATGTCTTTCCTGTAACGCACAGCGAAGAGATTGTCTGCAACAAGCTCAGTCCGATGATGCTGTGACACACCGCCCTAGACCATGACGGACCCTCCACCTCCAAATTGATCCCGCTCCAGAGTACAGACCTCGGTGTAACGCTCATTCCTTCAACGATAAATGTGAATCCGACCATCACCCCTGGTGAGACAAAACCGTGACTCGTCAGTGAAGAGCACTTTTTGCCAGTCCTATCTGGTCCAGCGACGGTGGGTTTGTGCCCATAGGCGACGTTGTTGCCGGTGATGTCTGGTGAGGACCTGCCTTACAACAGGCCTACAAGCCCTCAGTCCAGCCTCTCTCAGCCTATTGCGGACAGTCTGAACACTGATGGAGGGATTGTGCGTTCCTGGTGTAAATCGGGCAGTTGTTGTTGCTATCTTGTACCTGTCCCGCAGGTGTGATGTTCGGATGTACCGATCCTGTGCAGGTGGTGTTACATGTGGTCTGCCACTGCGAGGACGATCAGCTGTCCGTCCTGTCTCCCTGTAGCGCTGTCTTAGGCGTCTCACAGTATTGCCCTGGCCACATCTGCGGTCCTCATGCCTCCTTGCAGCATGCCTAAGGCACGTTCACGCAGATGAGCAGGGACCCTGGCCATCTTTCTTTTGGTGTTTTTCAGAGTCAGTAGAAAGGCCTCTTTAGTGTCCTAAGTTTTCATAACTGTGACCTTAATTGCCTACCATCTGTAAGCTGTTAGTGTCTTAACGACCGTTCCACAGGTGCATGTTCATTAATTGTTTATGGTTCATTGAACAAGCATGGGAAACAGTGTTTAAACCCTTTACAATGAAGATCTGTGAAGTTATTTGCATTTTTACTAATTATCTTTGAAAGACAGGGTCCTGAAAAAGGGACGTTTCTTTTTTTCCTGAGATTATAACTCTATATGTTTTTTTAATGTAAAAAATGTTTTATTTGGGGGGTGGGATTTAATGTCCTTGTCTATAACTGTTCTGTACTTTCATGTATTTGTACATTTTATGTGGACCCCAGGTAGAGTAGCTGCTGCATGTGCAGTAGCTAATTGCGATCCTAATAAACTAAACTAAACGTAATACTGCAAAAAAAAATGTCAAAGAAATGAACTTTATGTCCTGAATACGAATCTTTATGTTTGGGGCAAATCCAACATAACACACTGAGTACCACACTTCATATTTTCAAGCATGTGCTTTCATGTCATGGGTATTCTTGCCATCGGCAAGGACTGCTTGTCAAACACAAGGCCAAATCTACACTGGAGTTGCTCACCAAGATGACATTGAATGTTCCTGAGTGGCCTAGTTACGATTTTGACTTAAAACGGCTTAGAAATCTATGACAAGACTTGAAAATGGCTGTCTAGCAATGATCAACAATCAACTAGACCAGAGATTGAATACGTTCAAAAAGAATGGGCAAATATTGTACAATCCAGGTGTGCAATGCTCTTAGTGACTTACCCAAAAAGACTCACAGCTGTAATCTCCTTCAAAAGGTTATTCTACAAAGTATTGACTCAGGGGTGTGAATACTTATGTAAATTTGATATATTTCTAGGGCTGACCCCATTTAGTCGTTTGGTCGATAGGCTGTTGGTCGACCAAGATTTCTTTAGTGGAGCAGTAGCAAAACATTTTAATAAAAATATCATGGTGTACAAGACACCTGTCTGATTCGCGCCTGTCTGAGTGGACTAATCCATTGTGGAGGCCGTGGGGATGGCACAGTCCATCACTCTTAGACATGTGCTACTGCAATTGTATGTGGTTATATTACGTAGGAACAATGGTGCAACACTAATAAAAATATAATTTTATAACAGATGCGCTTTTTCCCGCGTTGGATATCGGTCGCTGTCCGCGGTTCTGAAGCACATCAGTGCGCTGTTGAATTGGCGCATTTTCCTGGATGTTGCTATGTGCATAATATAAAAGTTAACCAGCATATTGGTGTTGAGAACAATGCTGTGGCGGCAGCAGCAGATTGAGCAGAAGAGAAAACAGCCCTTGACTTAATTGTCTAAGAAAAGTGAGGAGAGGAAACCAATTTAATTAGGTCTATATTCAATAGCCTAACTGTTAAATGTGCCTGGCTTTATAAATCATCCATATAAAGTACCAATCAAAAGTTTGGACACACCTACTCATTCAAGGGTTTAAAATTTTTACTATTTTCTACATTGTACAATAATAGTGAAGACATCAACACTATGAAATAACACATATGGAATCATGTAGGAACCAAAAAAGTGTTAAACAAATCAAATTATATTTTATATTTGAAATTCTTCAAAGTAGCCACCCTTTGCCTTGATGACAGTTTTGCACACTCTTGGCATTCTCTCAACCAGCTTCATGAGGAATGCTTTTCCAACAGTCTTGAAGGAGTTCCCACATATGCTGAGCACTTGGCTGCTTTTACTTCACTCTGCGGTCCAACTCATCCCAAACCATCTCAACTAGTTTGAGGTCGGGTGATTTGTATTTGTATTTATTATGGATCCCCATTAGCTGCTGCCAAGGGGTCCAGCAAAATTAAGGCAGTTATACATTTTTAAAAAAACATTACAATACATTCATAACAGCACACTAAATGTGTGCCCTCAGGCCCATACTCCACTACCACATATCTACAACACAAAATCAATGTGTAAGTGTGTATAGAGCGTATGTTATCATGTGTGTGTATGCATGTGTCTGTGCCTATGTTTGTGTTGCTTCACAGTCCCTGCTGTTCCATAAGGTGTATTTTTATCTGTTTTTTAAATCTGATTCTACTGCTTGCATCAGTTACCTGATGTGGAATAGAGTTCCATGTAGTCATGGCTCTATGTAGTACTGTGCGCCTCCCATAGTCTGTTCTGGACTTGGGGACTGTGACGAGACCTTTGGTGGCATGTCTTGTGGGTTATGAATAGGTGTCTGAGCTGTGTGCCAGTCGTTCAAACAGACAGCTCGGTGCTTTCAACTTGTCAACACCTCTCACAAACACAAGCAGTGATGAAGTCAATCTCTCCTCCACTTTGAGCCAGGAGAGATTGACATGCATATTATTATTGTTTGCTCTCTGTGTACATCCAAGGGCCAGCCGTGCTGCCCTGTTTTGAGCCAATTGCAATTTTCCTAAGTCCCTCTTTGTGGCACCTGACCACACGACTGAACAGTAGTCCAGGTGCGATAAAACTAGAGCCTGTAGGACCTGCCTTTTTGATAGTGCTGTTAAGAAGGTAGAGCAGCGCTTTATTATAGACAGACTTCTCCCCATCTTAGCTACTGTTGTATCAATATGTATAATTGAGGTTTGGAGTTTAATGAATGATTTGTACCAAATAAAATGCTTTAATTTTAGAAATATGTAGGACTAACTTATTCCTTGCCACCCACTCTGAAACTAACTGCAACTCTTTGTTAAGTGTTGCAGTCATTTCAGTCGCTGTAGTAGCTGACATGTATAGTGTTGAGTCTTCCGCATATATAGACACTGGCTTTACTCAAAGCCAGTGGCATGTCATTAGTAAAGATTGAGAAATGTAATGGGCCTAGACAGCTGCCCTGGGGAATTCCTGATTCTACCTGGATTATGTTGAAGAGGCTTCCATTAAAGAACACCCTCTGTGTTCTGTTAGACAGGTAACTCTGTATCCACAATATAGCAGGTGGAGTAAATCCATAACACATACGTTTTTCCAGCAGCAGACTATGATCGATAATGTCAAAAGTCGCACTGAAGTCTAACAAAACAGCCCCCACAATCTTTTTATCATCAATTTCTCTCAGCCAATCATCAGTCATTTGTGTAAGTGCTGTGCTTGTTGAATGTCCTTCTCTATAAGCATGCTGAAAGTTTGTTGTCAATTTGTTTACTGTAAAATAGCATTGAATCTGGTCAAACACAATTTTTCCAATAGTTTACTAAGGTTTGGTAACAGGCTAATTGGTCGGCTATTTGAGCCAGTAAAGGGGGCTTGACTATTCTTTGGTAGCGGAATGACTTTTGCTTCCCTCCAAGCCTGGGGGCACACACATTCTAGTAGGCTTAAATTGAAAATATGGCAAATAGGAGTGGCAATATCGTCCGCTATTATCCTCAGTAATTTTCCATCCAAGTTGTCAGACCCTGGTGGCTTGTCATTGTTGATAGACAACAATAATTGTTTCACCTCTTCCACACTCAATATTACAAAGTCTGTCTTTCATAATTTGGTCAGATATACTTGGATGTGTAGTGTCAGCAATTGTTGCTAAACTTGCTGGAGGCCAGGTCATCTGATGCAGCACTCCATTACTCTCCTTCTTGGTCAAATAGCCCTTACACAGCTTGGAGGTGTGTTGGGTCATTGTCCTGTTGAAAAACAAATGATAGTCCCACTAAGCGCAAATCAGATGGGATGGCGTATCGCTGCAGAATGCTGTGGTAGCCATGCTCGTTAAGTGTGCCTTGAATTCTAAATAAATCACAGACAGTGTCACCAGCAAAGCACCCCCCCCCCCCCACACCATCACACCTCCTCCTCCATGCTTCACGGTGGGAACCACATATGCGGAGATCATCACGGTTGGAGCCAAAAATCTCACATTTGGACTCATCAGACCAATGTCCATTGCTCGTGTTTCTTGGCCCAAGAAGTATCTTCTTCTTATTGGTGTACTTTAGTAGTGGTTTCTTTGCAGCAATTCGACCATTGGGTCTTCCTTTCCTGTGGCGGTCCTCATGAGAGCCAGTTTCATCATAGCGCTTGATGGTTTTTGCGACTGCACTTGAATACATTTTCCGGATTGACTGACCTTCATGTCTTAAAGTAATGATGGACTGTCGTTTCTCTTTGCTTATTTGAGCTGTTCTTGCCACAATATGGACTTGGTCTTTTACCAAATAGGTCTATCTTCTGTATACTACCCCTACCATGTCACAACACAACTGATTGGCTCAAACGCATTAAGAAGGAAATCAATTCCACAAATGCACTTTTAAGAAGGCACACCTGTTAATTGAAATGCATTCCAGGTGACTACCTCATGAAGCTGGTTGAGAGAATGCCAAGAGTGTGCAAAGCTGTCATCAAGGCAAAGGGTGGCTACTTTGAAGAATCTAAAATATATTTTGATTTGTTTAACACTTTTTTGGTTACTACATGATTCCATATGTGTTATTTCATAGTTTTGATGTCTTCACTTTTATTCTACAATGTAGAAAATGGTAAAAATAAAGAAAAACCCTTGAATGAGTAGGTGTCTCCAAACTTTTGACTGGTACTGTAAATCTACAGAAATAAGACAGATTCAAGGTAGCAAGACCAATGTTTTTGATACAGTCCTGTCCCATCTTAGAGGTGACAGAGACCCCTCTTGTGTTTATGGTGTCACGGTTTCTGCCGAGGCTGCTCCTTCTCCTTGTTCGGGCAGGCTTCGGCGGTCGTCGTCCCCGGAGTACTAGCTGCCACCGTTCGTTGTTTCTGTTTGTGTTTGGTTTGGTCTGTTTTGGTACACCTGTTTCTCATTTTGTCTTGATTATGTGTCCTTTAAGTTCTCGCAATTGCCACCACATAGACAGGGGGATTGTGCGATAGACCTCCAGGTAGGAGCTGCGCTTCCGCGGAGCCATGTGTATCCTTTGTCTCAGGAGGAGAAGAGAGCTATGGAGACTTACATAGCCGAGTCTCTGAGACAGGGATACATACGGCCCTCCACTTCCCCTGCGTCCTCGAGTTTCTTTTTTGTGAAGAAAAAGGATGGAGGTTTGCGCCCGTGTATTGATTACCGCAGTCTCAATCAGATTACTGTGAAATACAGTTATCCACTCCCTCTGATTGCGACTATGACGGAGTCTTTACACGGGGCGCGGTTCTTCACAAAATTGGACCTCAGGAGCGCATACAACTTGGTGCGTATTAGGGAGGGAGACGAATGGAAGACAGCATTTAGTACCACCTCGGGTCATTACGAGTATCTCGTCATGCCATACGGGTTAATGAATGCTCCTTCAGTCTTCCAATCCTTCGTAGATGAGATCTTCCAGGATATGCAGGGGCAAGGAGTGGTCGTGTACATTGACGACATTCTGGTGTATTCTTCTACCCGAGCCGAGCTTGTAGCCTTGGTGCGACCGAGTGTTGAGGAGATTGTTGGAGCATGACCTATATGTCAAGGCAGAGAAATGTCTGTTTTTCCAGGAGTCTGTCTCCTTTTTGGGTTATCAGTTGTCTGCGTCAGGGGTGAAGATGGAGGTTGACCGTGTGTCGGCCGTGCGTAATTGGCAAACTCCAACCACTGTTAAAGAGGTGCAGCGGTTCTTGGGCTTTGCGAATTACTACAGGAGGTTTATCCGGGGTTTTGGACAGGTGGCAGCTCCCATAACGTCTCTTCTAAAGGGAGGTCCGGTGCGCTTGCAGTGGTCTGCTGAGGCTGATAGGGCTTTTGGGAGACTGAAGGACCTGTTTACCTCAGCGCCGGTGCTGGCGCATCCGGATCCCGCGCTACCATTCCAGGTCGAGGTAGACGCGTCTGAAGCCGGTATAGGGGCCGTGCTCTCGCAACGGTCTGGCACGCCACCGAAACTCCGCCCCTGTGCTTTTTACTCTAAAAAGCTCAGTCCGGCGGAGCGAAATTATGACGTGGGGGACAGGGAGCTGCTAGCCGTGGTCCAGGACCTAAAGGTGTGGAGGCATTGGCTTGAGGGGGCTCAACACCCTTTCCTCATTTTGACTGACCACCGAAACCTGGAGTACATCCGGGCAGCTAGGAGACTGAACCCTCGCCAGGCTAGGTGGAACATGTTTCTGGCCTGGTTCGTTTTTAAGATCACGTACATCCCTGGGTCCCAGAACGGTAAGGCAGATGCCCTGTCCCGGCGGTATGACACGGAGGAGAGGTCCGTTGAGCCCACGCCCATACTACCGCCGTCTTGCCTGGTGGCACCGGTGGTGTGGGAGGTCGATTCCGAAATCGAGGGGGCGTTGCGTACCGATCCTAGCCCTCCACAGTCTCCTGTGGGTCGGACGTACGTTCCGCTCGAGGTTCGGGATCGACTTATATATTGGGCTCACATGTCACCCTCCTCTGGACATCCAGGGATTGGCCGGACGGTGCACTGCCTTAGCACTAAATACTGGTGGCCAACGTTAGCCAGGGATGTGAGGGTTTATGTTTCCTCCTGCTCGGTGTGTGCCCAGTGTAAGGCACTCAGACACCTGCCCCGGGGTAAGCTACAACCCCTGCCCGTTCCACAACGACCCTGGTCTCACCTCTCGGTGGATTTTGTTACTGACCTTCCCCCCTCCCAGGGAAATACCACCATCCTGGTCGTTGTGGATCGGTTCTCGAAGGCCTGTCGTCTCCTTCCCATGCCGGGTCTCCCCACTGCCCTACAGACCGCTGAGGCACTATTCACTCACGTCTTCCGGCATTCGGGGTACCCGAGGATATAGTGTCTGATCGAGGCCCCCAGTTTACCTCTCGAGTCTGGAGAGCGTTCATGGAGCGCTTGGGGGTCTCGGTGAGCCTTACCTCGGGGTACCACCCGGAGAGTAATGGGCAGGTTGAACGGGTAAACCAGGATGTGGGTAGGTTTCTGAGGTCGTATTGCCAGGGCCGGCCGGAGGAGTGGGCGAGGTATGTTCCCTGGGCCGAGATGGCCCAGAACTCCCTTCGCCACTCCTCCACCAGACTAACTCCTTTCCAATGTGTATTAGGGTTCCAGCCGGCTCTGGCACCTTGGCATCAGAGCCAGATCGAGGCCCCTGCGGTGGATGAGTGGGTGCGGCGCTCGGAGGAGACGTGGAACGCTGCTCACGTACATCTGCAGCGGGCCATCCGTCGACACAAGGCGAGCGCCGATCTCCACCGCAGTGAGGGACCGGTGTGCGCACCGGGAGATCGAGTCTGGCTCTCGACCAGAAACCTGCCCCTCCGCCTGCCCTGCCGGAAGCTGGGTCGGCGGTTTGTGGGGCCTTTTAAAGTCCTGAGGAGGTTGAACGAGGTGTGTTACAGATTACAACTACCTATTGATTATAAGAATATTAACCCCTCGTTCCATGTGTCTCTCCTCAGGCAGGTGGTAGCTGGTCCACTCCAGGACTGTGAGATAGCAGAGACTCCTCCGCCCCCGCTGGACATCGAGGGGGCTCCGGCGTACACAGTTCGGTCCATCCTGGATTCGAGACGCCGGATGGGGGGTCTCCAATATCTCGTGGAGTGGGAGTGGTACGGTCCGGAGGAGCGGTGCTGGGTGCCGAGGAGAGATATCTTAGACCCGTCCCTTCTGACTGAGTTCCATCGTTGTCATCCCACGCGCCCTGCTCCGCGTCCTCCTGGTCGTCCCCGAGGCCGGGGTCGGCGCACGGCTGGAGCCGCGCGTCAAGGGGGGGGTACTGTCACGGTTTCTGCCGAGGCTGCTCCTTCTCCTTGTTCGGGCAGGCTTCGGTGGTCGTCGTCCCCGGAGTACTAGCTGCCACCGTTCGTTGTTTCTGTGTTTGTTTGGTTTGGTCTGTTTTGGTACACCTGTTTCTCATTTTGTCTTGATTATGTGTCCTTTAAGTTCTCGTTGTTTCTGTCTTGTGGTTGTGTGTAGTTGTTCCTTGTCATCAGGTGTTTCCAGTCAGTTTGTGCTCATTTTCTGTTTTAGGTAGAGAGTCCGCACTTGTTGTGCGTATTTTGCATTCATACGCTGAGTGCGTTATTTTTCTCGTGCCTCCGGCTCTGTTTGTAGCCGTTCATTCTGTGGACTTCAGTAAAGTATTTTGGACTAGCATCTGTGTCCTGCATCTGATTCCTACACCACACCTATGCCCGCTCTGACACCTTTACTAACATGACAACACAGCTTTGTGTGTTAAGGTGAGGCACCACTTGCTGAAATGACATTTTTGCATCTACTTTTGGGTATTTTGGTCCCTTAATATTAGTTCCTTCAAAAAGTAAACATAAAAAGTCAAAAATTTGATGTAAATTTATATTTTATTTAGTTTATCATACTACCATCGACATGATATTAATTTTAACCACATTCAAATGGGCATAAATCCATTTCAAAGTGTTAATCACACTTTGTTGAACTTCTGTCTCTAGTTCCTACTTTCTGAAAAGAAAATAAGTTCTCACAATAATCCTGAACATTCATCCTGTGTATTGCGATACATAATCATTACCATCAAGTTCTGAGTTTAAAATTAACCTTCATCTGCCCCCTCAGTCCTTTGGTGATTTATTGTATTAATGTAGACACTTGTAGTCAAAGACGTTGTTGATTCTCTCCATCTTTCAGCAAGTCAAGATGAAGACTAGTTCTAAACACTCAATGCAGAGACACTTAGAATAGCCTAATACATCTCCCCAAAACAGACACTTCCTCTACTGTATATGATTGGACTGAAGATGTGTGAACACCCCAGCTGTTCCTCTATAGCGAGTCTTCTCTTTCTCTGTCATACAGTGCCTTCAGAAAGTATTCACACCCCTTCACTTTTTCGACATTGTGTTACAGCCCAAATTTTCAATTGAGATGTGTCACTGGCCTACACACAATACCACATCATGTCAAAGTGGATTTTTTATTTATTTAATTTTTATAAAGTAATAAAAAGCTGAAATGTCTTGAGTCAATAAGTAGTCAACCCCCTTTGTACAGTTGACATCAAACCAAGAATTGAGGTCTTTAGTACTGTCACGCCCTGACCATAGAGATCACCTGTATTCTCTGTTTGGTTAGGTCAGGGTGTGATCTGGATAATATCTAGTTTATCTATTTCTATGTTGGCCGGGTGTGGTTCCCAATCAGAGGCAGCTGTCGTTCGTTGTCTCTGATTGGGGATCATACTTAGGCAGCCATTTTGCCTACCTATGTTGTGGGATCTTGTTTCGGTTTAGGCTTGTTGCTGTTAGCGTTTAGAACTTCACGTTCAGTTGCTTTGTGTTTATTTAATCAATTAAACATGTAAGCATACCACGCTGCACCTTGGTCCGATCCTTTATACAACGAATGTGACAAGTACCCCATTCTAGCACAGTCTTCAGCATTGAGATTTTCTCCTGGCCAGATATCAGGCTCATTCCCATACCAGAAGCTAGGGTAGAAAGATGGTAACGCATAAATAAACTACATTTTTGGGGTAACATAAACCCTCATGATTTCTCCAGTATTTGTGTGTCGTGTCAGTCATGGAAAACACATCACAATATACTTATACATGGCAGAAATATTTAACTGAATGATCATGCTTTATGTATAGTGAGTTGTGATCTAAAGTAAATGTTTTACTATTTGAATACAAAATATCTGACATTTTATTTTCGTCTAGAGGTGTGTTGTCCAGCCATAACCACTTTTTCTCTTGTTGTGCATCCATTAGCCCGATCCAGAACTTGATGTCGTTGTTAGGCATATTTTAAAGAACTTTCTCATCTAAAAATATCTTAACCAGAAACATTAATTGAAGATGAATATTAGAGTACTGCTCTGGGTTAACATTGAGACATCTGAGGCCTTAGTAAAAGGTGATTTAGGTGTACTTTATTATAATGTCATTCAACCTGCTCCTGTTCGCTGTCTATGATGAGCTGGTGTCCCCCCATGGAAATACACACATCCCGACTGAGTCCAGGTCAGTTTATCAGTGGAGAAGTAATAGCACTTTCCCCCATTAAGCTCCCAGCCTTTGACACAGACTGGTATTCCATGTGGAGGAAGGGAACAGAAATAACCCTAATGCCATTTTCAGTGTCCCACATCAATTATCTATATGTCTACAGTCACATTCCAAAAAAATAGTATTTATGTACTAATATACCATACTATATCAACAGGTACAATGCATTAGTCTTTCATGTTACTGATAGCATAGATTCATATATTGACCTGAGACAATGTTGTTTTACAACTGCCATTATGAATATGAGCATATTAATTTACTTTCCATATACATTCACCTGCCTATATAGGAATAAGGAGTGACTAAAGCTTAAACCTAACATTTCACCTATAAAACCATTGTTTTCTGTGTATTTCTTATTCCTTTTTGTATCATGGAAATTTACATTTGTTATATTAATTCCAATTTAGTAAATTCTATAATGTAAAACACATGCCTATTTAACATTTAAAGGTTTTAGGTAATACTTTTAGGTATTACTGAATAGTGTGCCACCATTTGAGACATTCCTGCATAGTATAATCTACTCACCTGTGGTTGTGGGGCAAGTGGGTGGAGTTCTCTGCTCAATCAATTCTTGATTTAGTTTCAAAACTGCTAAGAATAAAGAAAACCTAGTCACATGACTCCCACTTCGCACTCCTTCTTGTTGAATCATGATTTTAAATGTTGCATCATGAAATCCATAATTTACTCATAAATGCCCGTAACATAAAAGCACTCTTTTCTGATATACTTTTTATAGGGATGAAAATTTAAATGGAAACATTGCACTGTTCAGTGTTCATTTTAGCTTCAGTCATTTGATCCAAAGCTCACCTGTAGTAAGATTATTTTCAATTGAGTCTGAGATTTTGAAGAACGCTGTAGTTGGGTTGTTGGCTACTGACAGTTGTATCTGTGTGACAAAGACCTACAGGTTTATTTTAAATCTACAGTAATGAGTTTCACCCAACTTCCCTCCAGCTAGCTTGTCCCGCTGCATACAGTGGGGGAAAAAGTATTTAGTCAGCCACCAATTGTGCAAGTTCTCCCACTTAAAAAGATGAGAGAGGCCTGTAATTTTTATCATAGGTACACGTCAACTATGACAGACAAATTGAGAAAAAAAAATCCAGAAAATCACATTGTAGGATTTTTAATGAATTTATTTGCATATTATGGTGGAAAATAAGTATTTGGTAACCTACAAACAAGCAAGATTTCTGGCTCTCACAGACCTGTAACTTCTTCTTTAAGAGGCTCCTCTGTCCTCCACTCGTTACCTGTATTAATGGCACCTGTTTGAACTTGTTATCAGTATAAAAGACACCTGTCCACAACCTCAAACAGTCACACTCCAAACTCCACTATGGCCAAGACCAAAGAGCTGTCAAAGGACACCAGAAACAAAATTGTAGACCTGCACCAGGCTGGGAAGACTGAATCTGCAATAGGTAAGCAGCTTGGTTTGAAGAAATCAAATGTGGGAGCAATTATTAGGAAATGGAAGACATACAAGACCACTGATAATCTCCCTCGATCTGGGGCTCCACGCAACATCTCACCCCGTGGGGTCAAAATGATCACAAGAACGGTGAGCAAAAATCCCAGAACGACACGGGGGGACCTAGTGAATGACCTGCAGAGAGCGGGGACCAAAGTAACAAAGCCTACCATCAGTAACACACTATGCCGCCAGGGACTCATGTCCTGCAGTGCCAGACGTGTCCCCCTGCTTAAGACAGTACATGTCCAGGCCCGTCTGAAGTTTGCTAGAGTGCATATGGATGATCCAGAAGAGGATTGGGAGAATGTCATATGGTCAGATGAAACCAAAATAGAACTTTTTGGTAAAAACTCAACTTGTCGTGTTTGGAGGACAAAGAATGCTGAGTTGCATCCAAATAACACCATAGCTACTGTGAAGCATGGGGGTGGAAACATCATTCTTTGGGGCTGTTTTTTCTGCAAAGGGACCAGGACGACTTATTCGTGTAAAGGAAAGAATGAATGGGGCCATGTATCGTGAGATTTTGAGTGAAAACCTCCTTCCATTAGCAAGGGCATTGAAGATGAAACGTGGCTGGGTCTTTCAGCATGACAATGATCCCAAACACACCGCCCGGGCAACGAAGGAGTGGCTTCGTAAGATCTCAACCCCATAGAAAATCTTTGGAGGGAGTTGAAAGTCCGTGTTGCCCAGCGACAGCCCCAAAACATCACTGCTCTAGAGGAGATCTGCATGGAGGAATGGGCCAAAATACCAGCAACAGTGTGTGAAAACCTTGTGAAGACTTACAGAAAACGTTTGACCTGTGTCATTGCCAACAAAGGGTATATAACAAAGTATTGAGAATCTTTTGTCATTGACCAAATACTTATTTTCCACCATAATTTGCAAATAAATTCATTAAAAATCCTACAATGTGATTTTCTGGATTTTTTTTTCTCATTTCGTCTGTCATAGTTGACGTGTACCTATGATGAAAATTACAGGCCTCTCTCATCCTTTTAAGTGGGAGAACTTGCACAATTGGTGGCTGACTAAATACTTTTTTCCCCCACTGTATGTGACCAGCCAGTTTGGGACTCCTGCTCTAGACTCTCCCACTATGGGTCTATAGTACTTACAGAGAACTCCAAGTCCAATGATGGCACATGTCAGAAGGACACAGAGTCACCAGGACCACTCTGACAGGGTCACATCCACCTGCTCTGACCTTTGACCCTTCCTGAGACTCAGGGTCACTAGCTGAGGAGACAGAGGGTATGAATTATACTGACAACCTATTAGATGTTCTACTTAATTTTATTGTATGTTAGATATGAAATCATCAAAACATGTTTTAAAAAATTATGACTTGTGGAAAAAGTAACGTATTTTGAGGCTGTAGAGAAAAGGATGACAAAAAAGCTACATGTAATTATGTTCTGCATGGTGTAAACTTTTTTTCTCACCCATTTGTGGTTGAGATATTTTCAGTTGCCTGAAAGAAAACGTCCTAATTGTTTTGCCTAACTTGTAATTTGCACTGACTTCATCTGACCCACACAACCACGCACGCATTCACTGCACTCATGCACACACACACACACTTATCATTAGGGTCTGTTGATAGCTGGTTGCATCCAGCTTTGGAAATTGAGATTTCAGAGTATGTGGTATCATTCGCTGTGGATGCTGTTGCTGAAATGCAATCATGAAAGTCTAAGTACAAGACAATACTCCTCTCATCACATTGGCTGTTCAAGAACCAGCATTTTTAGCACTGAATTTGTTAATGTATAATAATTGGCACAGTCTTGTATGCAAACCAGTTAAAAATATGTTTCTCACAAACCCTTTGCATAGACATGGAAAGTAGCAATTGAAATCCCTCAAATATACAGTGGGGAAAAAAAGTATTTAGTCAGCCACCAATTGTGCAAGTTCTCTCACTTAAAAATATGAGAGAGGCCTGTAATTTTCATCATAGGTACACGTCAACTATGACAGACAAAATTAGAAGAAAAAAAATCCAGAAAATCACATTGTAGGATTTTTTATGAATTTATTTGCAAATTATGGTGGAAAATAAGTATTTGGTCAATAACAAAAGTTTTTCAATACTTTGTTATATACCCTTTGTTGGCAATGACACAGGTCAAACGTTTTCTGTAAGTCTTCACAAGGTTTTCACACACTGTTGCTGGTATTTTGGCCCATTCCTCCATGCATATCTCCTCTAGAGCAGTGATGTTTTGGGGCTGTCGCTGGGCAACACAGACTTTCAACTCCCTCCAAAGATTTTCTATGGGGTTGAGATCTGGAGACTGGCTAGGCCACTCCAGGACCTTGATATGCTTCTTACGAAGCCACTCCTTCGTTGCCCGGGCGGTGTGTTTGGGATCATTGTCATGCTGAAAGACCCCGCCACGTTTCATCTTCAATGCCCTTGCTGATGGAAGGAGGTTTTCACTCAAAATCTCACGATACATGGCCCCATTCATTCTTTCCTTTACACGGATCAGTCGTCCTGGTCCCTTTGCAGAAAAACAGCCCCAAAGCATGATGTTTCCACCCCCATGCTTCACAGTAGGTATGGTGTTCTTTGGATGCAACTCAGCATTCTTTGTCCTCCAAACACGACGAGTTGAGTTTTTACCAAAAAGTTATATTTTGGTTTCATCTGACCATATGACATTCTCCCAATCCTCTTCTGGATCATCCAAATGCACTCTAGCAAACTTCAGACGGGCCTGGACATGTACTGGCTTAAGCAGGGGGACACGTCTTGCAATGCAGGATTTGAGTCCCTGGCGGCGTAGTGTGTTACTGATGGTAGGCTTTGTTACTTTGGTCCCAGCTCTCTGCAGGTCATTCACTAGGTCCCCCCGTGTGGTTCTGGGATTTTTGCTCACCGTTCTTGTGATCATTTTGACCCCACGGGGTGAGATCTTGCGTGGAGCTCAGATCGAGGGAGATTATCAGTGGTCTTGTATGTCTTCCATTTCCTAATAATTGCTCCCACAGTTGATTTCTTCAAACCAAGCTGCTTACCTATTGCAGATTCAGTCTTCCCAGCCTGGTGCAGGTCTACAATTTTGTTTCTGGTGTCCTTTGACAGCTCTTTGGTCTTGGCCATAGTGGAGTTTGGAGTGTGACTGTTTGAGGTTGTGGACAGGTGTCTTTTATACTGATAACAAGTTCAAACAGGTGCCATTAATACAGGTATCGAGTGGAGGACAGAGGAGCCTCTTAAAGAAAAAGTTACAGGTCTGTGAGAGCCAGAAATCTTGCTTGTTTGTAGGTGACCAAATACTTATTTTCCACCATAATTTGCAAATAAATTCATAAAAAATACTACAATGTGATTTTCTGGATTTTTTTTCCTCAATTTGTCTGTCATAGTTGACGTGTACCTATGATGAAAATTACAGGCCTCTCTCATCTTTTTAAGTGGGAGAACTTGCACAATTGGTGGCTGACTAAATACTTTTTTCCCCACTGTATTTGTGATGCTGTATTAGTATTGTTAGATGGGTAAAGATAAAGATTTTTGTTGGGGTATTAACCCTGCCGATAGGAGAAGAGTAGGATAGAGAGAGTACCGCTACCAGATACACACACACCAGCAGAAGAGACTACCTAGAGTGTAGCCTGTTTGCCAGATAGTCAGTGGAGAGAATGGTTACCTTATATTCTTCAAGAATCAATGCCTATATATCATTAATTCAAAAGTCATAAAATGTATTTACCAAACCCAGATTGCCCCTTTAACATTAGATAGATATTGATGCAGATAGAGGAAGCTTTATGTTGAACATCCTGAGCATACAGCATGTCTATAAAAATATATTTTTTAGTGACATATTTTTGTTTAGAACATACCACCATCTTTTCCTTCAGTCCTTTGTTGCTTTTTGAACTTCACATCAGCGTAAACTACTCCTTCAGACATACTTACCTATTGTAAGTGTCTATCTTTCAGTGGGTTGAGATGGTTACTGATCCTAAACACTCATACCAGACCCAAAATAGACACTTCTTCTATGTAATGGGGACTGAGGGACAGAGGATGTGATTTTTTATTTTATTATTTTATGCAGTTCTGCAATGACAAGACTTCTCTTTTCTCTGTTTATAGCATTCATTCAACTAACATAGGTTAGCTATCACTATTAATTATTAAGTGGTAGGCCTATTCATATCATTGGTCATCACAGCTTCTTCTCTTATTGACATGTAGCTGAACTACAGTACCAGTCAAATGTTTAGACACACCTACTCATTCAAGGGTTTTTCTTTATTTTTACTATTTTCTACATTGTAGAATAATAGTGAATACATCAAAACTATGAACTAACACATATGGAATCATGTAGTAACCAAAAAAGTGTTAAACAAATCAAAATATATTTTATATTTTAGATTCTTCAAAGTAGCCACCCTTTGCCTTGATGACAACTTTGCACACTCTTGGCATTCTCTCAACCAGCTTCACCTGGAATGCTTTTCCAACAGTCTTGAAGGAGTTCCCACATATGCTGAGCACTTGTTGGCTGCTTTTTCTTCACTCTGCGGTCCAACTCATCCCAAACCATCTCACTTGGGTTGAGGTCAGGTGATTGTGGAGGCCAGGTCATCTGATGCAGCACTCCATCACTCTCCTTCTTGGTCAAATAGCCCTTACACAGCCTGGAGGTGTGTTGGGTCATTGTCCTGTTGAAAAACAAATGATAGTCCCACTAAGCGCAAACCAGATGGGATGGCATTATCACTGCAGAATGCTGTGGTAGCCATGCTGGTTAAGTGTACCTTGAATTCTAAATAAATCACAAACAGCGTCACCAGCAAAGGACCATCACACCTCCTCCTCCATGCTTCACAGTGGGAACCACACATGCGGAGATCATCCGTTTACCTACTCTGCGTCTCACAAAGACACAGTGGTTGGAATCAAAAAACTCAAATTTGGACTCATCATACCAAAGGACAGATTTCCACCGGTCTAATGTCCATTGCTCGTGTTTCTTGGCCCAAGCAAGTCTCTTCTTCTTATTGGTGTCCTTCAGTAGTGGTGTCTTTGCAGCAATTCAACCATGAAGGTCTGATTAACGCAGTCTCCTCTGAACAGTTGATGTTGAGATGTGTCTGTTACTTGAACTCTGTGAAGCATTTATTTGGGCTGCAATTTCTGAGGCTGGTAACTCTAATGAACTTATCCTCTGCAGCAGAGGTAACTCTGGGTCTTCCTTTCCTGTGGCGGTCCTCATGAGAGCCAGTTTCATCATAGCGCTTGATGGTTTTTGCGACTGCACTTGAAGAAACGTTCAAAGTTCTTTAAATGTTCCGTATTGACTGTCCTTCATGTCTTAAAGTAATGCTGGACTGTCGTTTCTCTTTGCTTATTTGAGCTGTTCTTGCCATAATATGGACTTGGTCTCTTACCAAATAGGGCTATCTTCTGTATACCAACCCTACCTTGTCACAACACAACTGATTGGCTCAAACGCATTAAGAAGGAAAGAAATTCCACAAATTAACTTTTAAGAAGGCACACCTGTTAATTGAAATGCATTCCAGGTGACTACATCATGAAGCTGGTTGAGAGAATGCCAAGCGTATGCAAAGCTGTCAAGGCTATTTGAAGAATCTCAAATATAAAATATATTTTGATTTGTTTAACACTTTTTTGGTTACTACATGATTCCATATGTGTTATTTCATAGTTTTGATGTCCTCACTATTATTCTACAATGTAGAAAATAGTACAAATAAAGAAAAACCCTTGAATGAGTAGGTTTGTCCAAACTTTTGACTGGTACTGTACATGAGGCATCTGATTAGTTTGATTAAAAGTATGTTTCTCTTTTTTGCTTCTAAAAACATCTTCATTTAGAGAAAGACTGTGGTTTTGATAGACGTTTGTTGGTTTTCTTGTTAGTTGGAAAATGATTATTTGAACAACCTTTAATCAGGGGTTTGCCTACAAAGACATCTGTGCCATTTATATCTAATCTGGGGCGGCAGGTAGCTTAGTGGTTAAGAGCGTTGTGCCAGTAACCGAAAGGTCGCAGGTTCTAATCCCCGAGCCGACTAGGTGAAAAATCTGTCGATGTGCCCTTGAGCAAGGCACTTAACCCTAATTGCTCCTGTAAGTCGCTCTGGATAAGAGCGTCTGCTAAATGACGTAAATGTAATCAATGCCTGTATTTAGACACAAATAACAATGTTAATAATAATACTTATTATTATTTATTTAACTTGTATGACGCTTTTCATTGCAGAAAACAATCTCAAACCGTATAAAAAGCTAAACAAACAAACAACAAATGGAGATTGATAGGACATTGAATGTCTCAATTTGGCTTCGGTTGAAAGGCTGGGAGTTGAGGCAGTTTGGATTGAAAAGGCACTGTAGCTTCAGCAGAGGGCGCATCAATTGTAGAGCCAGAGAGAAACAAACAGTCTGACAAACAGGCCCTGAGCGCTTCGTCAGTACACGTCATCTGCTTCTCCGAGATCTTCCATAGGACCCGCTTCTCCGTAGGTACTGGTCCTCCATTGCCGAACCCACCTGGGTGATGCCACGGCTGCTGAAAAAAAGCGACCACATCTTGGCAGTGGTTAAGAACATTCCCTGAGCCTCGACTGGCATCTCTACACACAGTACATTTTTTTCATTTTTAGTCATTTAGCAGAGGCTCTTATCCAGAGCGATTTACAGTTAGTGAGTACATAAATTTTTCATACTGGCCCCCCGTGGGAATCGAACCCACAACCCTGGCGTTGCAAGTGCCATGCTCTACCAACTGAGCTACAGGAGGCCTGAATTATTCCCGACAGATGAAACAATAATTATAATAATAACAAAATTACTTAATTATTAAATAATAATAACAATAATAATAATAATAATAATAATAATAATAATATAACAATTAATATTAATATTAATAATAATAGAGGTTTCTCTAACAGTGTAACTAATAACAATGGTCATTTACATTTCTATGGTCCCTCACCAAAGAAGATCCATAATTGCATATGCAAAAACCGGATGTTATAAAAAGAAATTGGCTTACTATTTCAGCAAATCAGCTTGTCGGACACTTGACTGAACCAACTAATGACCAATGAGAGGGAAGTATTTTCTAATAAGGGGCGGGCTTTAATCCTATACAGACAGAAAGAAGTCGGTGACACTTCCTTTCTTGGTCGAGTTGGCAGAAAATAAAAGTGGCAAAAGGACGATTAAAGTGAACATGGCCCCCAGTACGCAACTGAATGAAGCAGTGTCCGACGTAAAAAAGGGAATTCGGGCAATCCTTCTCGGACCCCCTGGTGCTGGGAAAGGAACTCAGGTGAGTGAGATATGCTAGCTTGCTAAGAAAGTGCAGGAATGGGAAACCGCATGGCTGACACTGCCACCTAACTGTATAACGTTACACCCTGTCCTGAAGTTCATTCTGAATTGGCTTGCATAGATGGCTATCTCTGCTAGCTTTCCCAAGTTTCGTGTAATTAATTGGGTTTATAGATCAGACGAAGAAGGAAGTATAATAAAAGTTGTTGCTAGCTAGCCTAGCTAACTGGTGATGGGCGTTTGTTAAGTTGAATGTAGCTATTTCCCTTCGGACAATCTGGTGCTGGCCAGTTTGAATGTGAACTTTGCAACACCTTGGCACACAGTCAATGTGGTAATCGTCTCTGGATTCGCATGCCACCATATTGTGTGAAGGGACCTTTGAACTATAACTTTCAATGTCCCATTAGGTGACTGTATGCTAATCATACTCTCCAGCTGGCCAGAGCCAACTACTTTCACTTGATCTAACCAGGTTCAATGAACGTGTAGACTCTCTTGACTTCCCTGTCAATAAGCTCAATGTAATTATTATTTAACATCTGTGAGTCTCTGGTCCAGGTGAATAACTGGTTGTGAAGGGTTTTGTTAGAGGTATGTGTGTCAGGTGTGTTTAAGATGGAACAAAAGCTGGCACACCTGCAGCTTCCCAGGACCGGAGTTGGGGATTTCTGTACTTCCTTGTGTTAAGTTGCGTTAATTCAAATCTGGTATAGGAACAAAAAGAGGTCAATACACGTCTTCTAAAATAGACTAGTATTTTAATTAATGCAAAACACTTCAATGGTAAATATGATGTTCGTATATACGGGTCCACTGAAACACCACGCAGGGCAGTCAGAGAACTGAGCCATTGTTATAAGTTCTTCTTTAAATACTCTGACAGAGATAGTTCCCGCTCCCTGCTGGCCTATCAGAGTAGAGACTGAGCGTGGTTTAGACTTACTCAGCCTATCGTTGGTGCACAGGCTGGTCCCAGCCCCTTGGCGCTTCACTGTTGCCAGGCATTAGTTGTTATCTCCACAACTTGTCTCGAGTCAGCAACCTCAGACATCTTTGTAGCAGAACACATGTCCTTGAGCGGTTTAACAAAGAGGCAGTGTGTGTGTATGTGAGACACAAGTCTTATCTCATCCTACCCCCTAACAGTTCCCCACATTAATCACAGCTTGTTATATTAAACAATCTATATCAGTACAGTACAAACCTATTATGTTTAATCATTAATGTATTCTTTCTAAGCTAAGCATCACATCTAGTTATAAGAAAATAGATCCCCACAATCCCCCTTTTCACACCCACTGGGTGTGAACCCAAAATAAGAAAACACAGGGTGTCACTCATTAAAATACAATACAAACAAAAAGAATCACACTTTTATTAATAGGCAATAATGATAATAAAAAATTAAAACCCTAAGTCCTTCCATCTACACCAACTTGTACTAGGTTGGCTACCAGCCACCCAGGAACTTCAAACCTTCACATAAGGAAAGACAAACATTCACAATGGTTAACTTGATTAATAAAGCATAAAACATAAACAGGGAAGTAAACTTTGGCCCCCTTTAGACACCCACTAGGGTGTCACTCCACCACCTCACCAATAGCAAACCAAGGGTCATCCTTTGTCAACCCCAGTTTCTTCCGAAAGCTAGACTCAGTGTCTGCATCCCCTTCTTGAGCCCCTAGGAGGGGCATCATACCAGCCGCATGCACGACATCTGTAACAGACTTTCTCAAACAAGGAATTACACAGGCAGCACAGCACATTAATATTAGAAACACAACTACTAGGGTCAGAAATCCAGTAACCACCAATGATGCGAACTTACCAAACCACTCCCCCAACCAGGAGAACAGTCCGTTTCCCTCCATTCCAGCCATGCTCTTCATTTCAGCTGATAGTTTATCTAAACCAGCTAGGGCTTTAGAGACACTCCCGTCAGGACTGGTATTGTTAGGGATAAACTTACAACAATGGCTTACCATTCAATAGACACCACCCCTTTCTGCCTGATCTAGAGCCAACCTCTTTTTACTAAGTCATAAGAGTGAGATGGCAGATAATTGTTCAAAAGATCCCTTCTGTTGCATCCCTAGTCCAGCCAATAAATCGTTGTTGGTCGTAATAGATATAATTAATCCAATTCACAATTTTGTTTATTGTCACCCACCAAAAGAACGTGGTAGTAAACCCTTCCCCTAATTGTTTCATAGCTCGGTATCCATCCGATACCCCCCTTGGTATCCCAATCACATCCATCTAAATAGGGCTAATCTCCTTCTTGTTAAAACTCCTCCTACATCTGTTTAATCCTTGGTTCCTGGTGACTAATTCTAACTAGCTGAACCAGTAGAACCAGGGCGTATGTATCTAGCCACCCCTTTGGAATTCTCTGCATTACACTTCCCTTACTGGCACACGCCCACCACACATCGGTTACAGGGGCTGTAAGGTTTAGAATTCTCTCCTGTGCTTCCGAACTTAAGTCTGTCACATTACTACTATCTCCAATAGGCCCTTTTCACGTGACGTCAGACAACTTCCGTTCTGCCGCGATGCAGGTTATGTTTACATCCGGTGTCGCTTAGGAACGCTAGCTAGTAGCACATCATTATGGAGTTCACCCAGTCCCTTTCACATCTGCCACCAATCGACTTAACGACGTAGAGCGACTTGCTGACAAGTGGTCCCTTACTTCCAAGATCGAAGCTTGATAAAGGCTACAAGTTCTTCGTTGAAGGTTACCTGTTTGATTATGAAGGTACGTGTTTATCTTTATTTAGCTTAAATTAGCCCTATGCTAGCGAAGGTTATGAGCTGACGAGTTTCTGTTTTGCAGCCTCTTTTTAATATTACTGCTGTTTGTATCGACCGTAAGATAAGAGTCAGTAATGTATTAATGGCTAATACTGCGCCCTTTCTCCCCAATCACTGTATTGAAACAGTCTCAAGTGTAGTTAACGGTGAGGTGACAGTGAGAGGGCGATGTTACAGGTCCATGAAGAAAAATGAGGAGGCTCATCGGCTTCAGGTTTCTCAGATAAACAGTTCTCTAACATTATGATAAGATAGGTTAAGATAGATAAGTTTTCTTTTTGTTGTGTTTTGCTGCGGTTGCAGATTTAATAAGAATGATTCCACAATGTTCCACTGTGGATCAGTTTGTTTCTCAGTCTGAGCTCTGATTTTGTATCATTAAACTTAATACACAACGGAATTCTTACAAACCGATGTGGGTTGTTGACGGCAATAAAGACTGGGAAAGATTCTGTGATAACTCAAAATGTTCAAATTTTCGATAAGTGTTGGCACTACTTGTGGTGATGTCTTTATTTCTCTTTACCCCCTTTCTGGATGTTCAGTCCCACCCGGTCTCATATCCCCATCCCCAAGTGTGTTTAAACACTTGAGTCTAGGAACAATCTGCCGTGGGGGCCGAACACGAATATAATGGGATTTTATAATCCCAAACTACTTATTGACATGTACCCCACCCGTTGGCTACGTCCCTAACCCTTATTTTGAATCTGACAGTCTGCCCTTCTCTGACTCCCATTTTGTAGGCCACTCGTCCCAAATAGCCAGGCCCCACTTGATTTGGTAGCTCACTGCCTAACTTCACTACTGCTCCCCCTCGCCCTGGGCAACATTCCAATGAGATAAGCTAATTCTCTTTCTCCTGGTGATACATTTTGTTAACCTTCAATTACCATCAGTAATCTAAAGATGTTAGTACACATAAAACATGATACAGATATCCCCAGTCCTAACCCATCAATAATTGTTTGTATCAATCTAATTCCTCATAACTAATCCATAAAACCACTCAAAATTCCTTGAGTATACAATTATTATTTAATTGATTACCCTAAATCTGCTACATGTGATCTCATCTCAAATGATCCATTATCAATTATTTGATCAACCCCCTAGGAAAATCTGTCTCCCCTTCTATTGTTCCTGTCCCCCCTGTAAATGTCATATTTCATTTTTTAGCCAATACAATCACGGTTACATCAAATGTTCCCTCCTTTGGCCATTTAGTTACTATCTTTCTGGTCCTTTTTCTCATTTGTTAGAGATATTACCAATATCTTCACTATTTTCTGGGAACCTTCTCTTCATGATTGCTACTGGTGATCCTTCCATCTCTACTTCTGGTGTGGTCTAATGTCTATATTAGGGTGTAAGGTAAATTATTCCTGTTGTCTTTTTCAGCTAAACGTTTTATATCCCTCAGTTAATGGTATTTTCTCCCTAATATATCTTCATACTCTGCTTCTTTCCCTAAATGAGATGTAATCCCTTGCCTTTCCTCTACTATCCTTCTATCATTACTGGATCAATGACAATAACTGTAATAACTATTAATAATAATTGTAATAACTATTTCACATTAAATTGTGCCTTTTTCTGATAATGTTATAATTGTAGCCTATTGCATTACTTTAGTTTAAAATATAAGTTTGTTTATTTAACAAATCTAGAACCCACTATAGGTTAGTTAAATAAAGGTAAAATAAATAAATAAATAAAACACTGTGCAATAATAGTGTAACACATTTTCTGAATGACTACCTCATCTCTGTATCCCACACATACAATTATCTGTAAGGTCCCTCAGTCGCGCAGTGAATTTCAAAAACAGATTCAACCACAAAGACCAGGGAGGTTTTCCAATGCATTGCAAAGAAGGGCACCTATTGGTAGATGGGTAACAATTTACAATAAAAGCTGACATTGAATATCCCTTTTGAGCATGGTGAAGTTATTAATTACACTTTGGATGGATGTATCAATACACCCAGTAACTACAAAGATACAGGCGTCCTTCCTAACTCAGTTTCTGGAAAGGAAGGAAGGCTCAGGGATTTCCCCATGAGGCCAATGGTGACTTTAAACAGTTAGAGTTTAATGGCTATGATAGGAGAAAACCGAGGATGGATCAACAACATTGTAGTTACTCCATAATACTAACCTAATTGACAGTGACAAGAAGGAAGCCTGTACATAATAAAACATTCCAAAACATGCATCCTGTTTGCAACAAGGCACTAAAGTAATACTGCAAAAAAATGTGGCAAAGCAATTAACTTTTTGTCCTGAATACAAAGTGTTATGTTTGGGGCAAATCCAATACAACACATTACCGAGTACCACTCTCCATATTTTCAAGCATAGTGGTGGCTGCATCATGTTATGGGTATGCTTGTAATAGTTTAGGCCTGGGGAGTTTTTCAGGATAAAAAAAATAAACTGAATGGAGCTAAGCACAGGCAAAATCCTAGAGGAAAATCTGGTTGTCTGCTTTCCACCAGACACTGGGAGATTAATTCACATTTCCTAAAACAAGGCCAAATCTACACTGGAGTTGCTTACCAAGAAGACAGTGAATGTTCCTGAGTGGCTGAGTTACAGTTTTGACTTAAATCTGCTTGAAAATCTATGGCAAGACTTGACAATGGTTGTCTAGCGATGATCAACAACCTATTTGACAGAGCTTGAAGAATTTTGAAAAGAATAATGGGCAAATATTGTACAATCCAGGTGTGCAAAGCTCTTAGACTTAACCAGAAAGACTCACAGCTGTAATCGCTGCCAAAGGGAATTCTAACATTCATGGGTGGGCTATGTTGCAGCTGTAGCTGGAGGGATGTTTCAATCGACGACAGCCAGCCATTTAAGATTCAGCACGACTTTAATGCCTTGAAGGGCTCCCACCTGTTGTAATAGTTTGACAGGTTGGGGGGTGGAAATGCTTTGCCTTACTCTTCTCTTCAGAGTTGTCAAGTTACGATTTTGAAACATGAGACATGTCTACATAAATGCTACCCTTGTTGCCTTTGTAACATTAGGCCTAATGCCAATACTCACCCTCCCTCCCAGGCTCCTCGGTTGGCAGAGCAGTACTGCGTGTGTCATCTGGCCACTGGGGACATGCTGAGGGCCATGGTGGCGTCTGGCTCTGAACTCGGCAAGAGGCTCAAGGAGACCATGGATACCGGGAAACTGGTAAGAGGTGTAGTGTGTGTTCATATGTTAGTTCTGAACATGTCTCTGCTCATTTAATAGGAATGAATCTGTTTTGTGTCACTGGTGCTGTTGTTTAGTGGTAATCTGAGACCGGTTTACTTGGACCTCTGTCCCAATTGTGTGTTCTCATGCCTTTTGTCTCACTGCTCATCACTGTCAACTTACTCCTGTCAAATTACTCATAGGTCAGTGACGAGATGGTGGTAGAACTCATAGAAAAGAACCTGGACACGCCTCCCTGTAAGAAGGGGTTCCTATTGGACGGATTCCCCCGCACAGTGAAACAAGCAGAGATGGTGAGGATTGGTTGGCGCCTGACTCCATTTTGCTGTCAATCCCCAGAGCAAAAGTTTGTCTTTTGCTGTTAATCAAGCATATGCAGTGATGTAGTGGTAAAAAAATAGGTGGGTAAACTGATTTCCGGTCGCGGTGAAAAAAGTAATGCTTCCTACACGTTCAATGCATTTTTCTGCAAAAGGTGGGTAAACTGTCACGCAAAATGAAAAAGATGCGTAAACTGCGTTTACCCACCACTACACCACTGTGCATATGAACCTGTTTCCTCCCTGCTCCTATGTTTCATGAGTCCCTCTGTCTCCTAGCTGGATAACTTGCTGGAGAAGCGCACAGAGAAGCTAGACTCTGTAATTGAGTTCTCCGTCGATGACTCCCTACTGGTGCGGAGGATCTGTGGCAGGTAGGACCAAATATTGTATAGGCTGAGAAGAGCGGGGGAGTCGTGCTGCAGTGACCTGTGGTGTGATCTAGTTATTATAGACCATTTGTTGGAGAAATTGTTATGAAGCAGAGCAATACCTCCCTCATCCACCACAAACAATGCTCTGTATTGTGTATTGAGGACACGGCTTCATACAGAGGAAATGATGTACCTGTAGTCCATTCCAAATGTTTCCATCAGCATGTCTAAAGGGGTTCTTTGTGTGGCCATTATGGGATGTGGTGTAAGCCTTTTGAAGTGGGCCAAGGGCAGTGTGGTGGCTTTGATGGAGGACGGGAGTGTTGTGGCCAACTAACCTTCTCCTCTCCCCCCTCAGACTAATTCACCAGCCTAGCGGTCGCTCCTACCACGAGGAGTTCAACCCACCCAAAGAGCCCATGAAGGATGACGTAAGTACCTTGTCGCGGACATCCCCCTCGCGAGTCCCTACTTCTATTATAGAACCCAGAGGCAGCTAGTTGGATAATCCGCTAATCACAGGTTTTCAAATGTGTTTCTGGGTCAATTTGCACTTCAAAAAGTGTGTGTGTGCTCAGAAAGTGTTTGTGGGCAAATATGCACTTTAACAAGTGTGTTCTTATAGGTGTGTGTGTGTGTATAATATGAAGAACGCAGTGGCTCATTTGTAAACAGTCTTTCACAAGTGTTGTGACACACAATCCCTTGGCTAGGAGTTGCTCCGTGCTAGTGGCTTTGAGCTCTTGTTTCAGATGCTCAGCACAGAGATGGCTTTCAACACACAAACAAAAGGAGTTGTAATGTGTGTGGTACCTAGAGATGCTTGGAAAGCTATTTGACACAGCTCAAGGCCTTCACAAGCCCTTCTGTGTTCATCATAGATCCGAAAGGACTGGATAGGAGGTAATTAATATGGTAGAAGATGCACTTGGCCAACTGGAGGGCTAGTGGGAGCCATCACCATATTGCCTGAACCTATCAAATTTTTATAGATCTGTAAACTCTGAAGGTGTAGGGAGGAAGGGGAAAAAAGAACAGGAGAGAAACCAAAATGGCACTTTTCAGTCATATGAACCCTAATGTCTTCTCTTTCTCTGTCCCCCATCAGGTGACAGGGGAGCCGCTGATGCGCCGCAGCGACGACAACGCGTCGACGCTGCGCTCGCGGCTGGAGGCCTACCACCGGCAGACGATGCCCCTAGTCAAGTACTACAGCGCCCGCGGCCTGCACAAGGCCATTGACGCCGCCCAGTCCCCCGACGTCGTCTTCGCCTCCATCCTCGCCGCCTTTTCTTCGGCCACAGCCGCCACCCGTAAAGACCTGGTGCTCTTCGTCTAAGCTCCCTACCATTTCTCCTCTTCAGTCTCTCCTTCACTCTCAGGACTCTGGTCCGTGCTCCTTTCGTCTCGCTTTCCAATTCTCCTCCCCCTCTTCGTCTCTGCAGTGGGGAAAAAAAGTATTTAGTCAGCCACCAATTGTGCAAGTTCTCCCACTTAAAAAGATGAGAGGCCTGTAATTTTCATCATAGGTACACGTCCAACTATGACAGACAAAATGAGAAAAAGAATTCCAGAAAATCACATTGTAGGATTTTTAATGAATTTATTTGCAAATTATGGTGGAAAATAAGTATTTGGTCACCTACAAACAAGCAAGATTTCTGGCTCTCACAGACCTGTATCTTCTTCTTTAAGAGGCTCCTCTGTCCTCCACTCGTTACCTGTATTATTTGCAAATAAGTATTTGGTCAATAACAAAAGTTTCTCAATACTTTGTTATATACCCTTTGTTGGCAATGACACAGGTCAAACGTTTTCTGTAAGTCTTCACAAGGTTTTCACACACTGTTGCTGGTATTTTGACCCATTCCTCCATGCAGATCTCCTCTAGAGCAGTGATGTTTTGGGGCTGTCGCTGGGCAACACGGACTTTCAACTCCCTCCAAAGATTTTCTATGGGGTTGAGATCTTACGAAGCCACTCCTTCGTTGCCCGGGCGGTGTGTTTGGGATCATTGTCATGCTGAAAGACCCAGCCACGTTTCATCTTCAATGCCCTTGCTAATGGAAGGAGGTTTTCACTCAAAATCTCACGATACATGGCCCCATTCATTCTTTCCTTTACACGAATAAGTCGTCCTGGTCCCTTTGCAGAAAAACAGCCCCAAAGAATGATGTTTCCACCCCCATGCTTCACAGTAGCTATGGTGTTATTTGGATGCAACTCAGCATTCTTTGTCCTCCAAACACGACAAGTTGAGTTTTTACCAAAAAGTTCTATTTTGGTTTCATCTGACCATATGACATTCTCCCAATCCTCTTCTGGATCATCCATATGCACTCTAGCAAACTTCAGACGGGCCTGGACATGTACTGTCTTAAGCAGGGGGACACGTCTGGCACTGCAGGACATGAGTCCCTGGCGGCATAGTGTGTTACTGATGGTAGGCTTTGTTACTTTGGTCCCCGCTCTCTGCAGGTCATTCACTAGGTCCCCCCGTGTCGTTCTGGGATTTTTGCTCACCGTTCTTGTGATCATTTTGACCCCACGGGGTGAGATCTTGCGTGGAGCCCCAGATCGAGGGAGATTATCAGTGGTCTTGTATGTCTTCCATTTCCTAATAATTGCTCCCACAGTTGATTTCTTCAAACCAAGCTGCTTACCTATTGCAGATTCAGTCTTCCCAGCCTGGTGCAGGTCTACAGTTTTGTTTCTGGTGTCCTTTGACAGCTCTTTGGTCTTGGCCATAGTGGAGTTTGGAGTGTGACTGTTTGAGGTTGTGGACAGGTGTCTTTTATACTGATAACAAGTTCAAACAGGTGCCATTAATACAGGTAACGAGTGGAGGACAGAGGAGCCTCTTAAAGAAGAAGATACAGGTCTGTGAGAGCCAGAAATCTTGCTTGTTTGTAGGTGACCAAATACTTATTTTCCACCATAATTTGCAAATAAATTCATTAAAAATCCTACAATGTGATTTTCTGGATTTTCTTTTCTCAATTTGTCTGTCATAGTTGACGTGTACCTATGATGAAAATTACAGGCCTCTCTCATCTTTTTAAGTGGGAGAACTTGCACAATTGGTGGCTGACTAAATACTTTTTTTCCCCACTGTACTTGTACTTGAATGCTCTCCACTGCTGGGACTTCTCCTGGAAACTACAGAGAATAGCTGGTTATAATGGCGTGTATAAGATAATTGTAATGTCCCCTTGGGTCTGGTATACATATCAGTGGTAATGTAGCTTAATTGATGGTCCCTTGGATTAAATTGAGCAAGCAGAAGGGAATGGGGATTTGATTAAGAATGTCTTTAATGTAATGTGTCCTCATTAGTTTGAAAAAGGAACGACTGGATAGATAATGTTAATGTCGTAGAATGTCAAAGTCTACTCAGAAATTCATTATGAGTCTACTGACTCTTGTACTTTGACACGTTGTGTGGTTTAATGTTCTTTGGTTAGAGAGTGAAAGCATGCCTTTTTTCTAGAGCATAGCCACAAACAAAAAGTACCTGTCATACCAATGTATATTTAGTTCCTCTTAACCAACAACACTATTTTATGTTCCTATTGAGACTATTTCCATCCCACTCTATGAATAGGCTACCTGTTCACTCCTTTGTCCTTTCCGCTTCCCTTTCTAGATTTTTGTCCCCTCTCCCTCACTTTAGTCAACTGTGACCTCTGCATTTGGTTGAAACATCTGCATGCCGACTGTGATTTATCTCTATGATGTTCTCAGTGTAGTCAGAAAACCATAGCAGTTGTATTGTGTAAAGCTATATTGGCCAGTAGGGTTGCTGTGGGAATTTTCCTAGCTTGACTAGATAATGTTAAGAATCAAAACAATGACTATTAAATGTTGCTTTAGTTCCTGTAGGCAAGTTTGCTACTGGCAAATCATTGTTAATGTGCTGCTAAGTCACGGTGTAGTGCAGTGTTAAGTTAATTTAAACTTATGTAAAGCCTGACGGCTGACTCTTTTGATTGTTAATGCACTACGTTTTAGAAATGGATGCTGGAAGCCTAATTGCACTAGATGTACAGGATTGTTAAGTAGAACAATACACAAGGACCTGTCAATGTCCAATGGAGCAACTTGTCTGTACATGTTCTGCCTCTTGCAGCTTTGAATGACCCAAAACTCAGTATTTTGTTAGAATTTTTGTGCGCTTGTCTCATATGTTTAAATTCACCCAATACTTTTTTTTTTTTTTTCAGCTGTCTGAATCCCTGCTTCTCCAATCCTGGCAATGGAAACAAGGGAGGGAGGGGAAGGAGGAAATGTTGTACTTAATTTTGAAATGTTTCTGGAGGATGAGCACGCATAATGCAGTGCATTCTACCAGGAATAAGTGGAGCCATCTTGAAATTGACTTTGATTGTTACCCTTCTAATAAAAAAAGAAGCTTTTCTACAATCACGACAACATTTTGTAGCCTCCCTTTGTGCTGCATATTACTTATATAATATTGCATTACTTGCTACTAATATAACGCTGAACTGCCATTACCTCAATGTGAATTGAGTCATGGTTCACTTTGCATAATGGGCATAGATGGGTGGATGTTTTTATGGAACATAACAAATTAGTTTGCATTAGCCTGCATTGTGATTTGGCTAACGTTCATACTTGTCAAAGGTGTAATAGGGCTGGAAAGATGTAATTTGAGCAAATGGATCCAGGAACATTGCGCCACCACTCAATCATATCTGGAAAGTTGGATGAAATTCAGTAGGCTACATTACCCATATCTAATCGGAACTCTACACAAATAATGGTCAGCAAGTTCCAGGGGATTTCATTCCACAGAACCAAAATATTGACGTTTACGTGGTTATTTACATACACTGTAAATGCATTTTGAGCTTCCAAAGGTGATGTCACCACGGACGGGTGGGGTTTCCTTGTTCTCTGTTGGTTGCGTCACGGACTAGGGCTTTCCTCCATGAGAAAGCAAAGAAGGAAACTGCAAAGATGATTCTGTTGCTCTCCAAGGAGGGGACAGGGCGCGAGCTGCATTTCATATCAATCTGAACGCCTAGATATAGTCCATTTTGATATTTTAGGAACAGTGTGTCAGGTCGCGTATAAGAGTCTGAGATGAAATAGCCTAGACATAACGAGGATCTCAATACGCCCAAAGCAAGCAATCACTGCGCATCGCCATTGACGAATGAGCATTCACAGCGGATCCCAGAAAACGGTCTCGTACCAACCCTTGAGGTAAGACTAGTCTGCCGTATTGGACCTTGACACAAATTGCAACATCCAATATATAGATTTTTACGCATTTTCATCATGTGGCTTGGAACGTCATGTCGCTTAGTTGCCTACTAGGTAGGCTACATTATGGGAAGTAACATATAGATATCTTAACTGACGGATGTGTTACTGTTCGTTACATGGTCAGTTTATATGAACAGCTAAAGGTATATATCCCATATTATTGTGCATGTTCTGACAACTCGTCATTCTTGAGTATAAAACAATTACACAGTAATCTAACAGTGAGTCATGGCTGGTGATACAGTGTACTATAGTACATACTGTGTACGCGTTTGTTTTTCATATGCATAAAAAGCTTATTTCTCAAAAAACAAATGCACACATTTGTTTACAGCCCTGTTAGTGAGCATTTCTCCTTTGCCAAGATAATCCATCCACCTGACAGGTGTGGCATATCAAGAAGCTGATTAAACAGCGTGATCATTACACAGGTGCACCTTGTGCTGGGGACGATATTAGGCCACTCTAAAATGTGCAGTTTTGTCACACAACGCAATGCCACAGATGTCTCATGTTTTAAGGGAGCATGCAATTGACATGCTGACTGTAGAACTGTCCACCAGAGCTGTTGCCAGAGAATATAATATTAATTTCTCGACCATAAGCCGTTTTAGAGAATTTGGTAGTACGCCCAACCGGCCTCACAACCACAGACCACATGTAACCACACCAGCCTAGGACCTCCATATCCTGCGGGATCGTCTGAGACCAGCCACCCAGACAGCTGCTGAAAATGAGGAGTATTTCTGTATGTAATAAAGCCATTCTGTGGGGAAAAACTAATTCTGATTGGCTGGGCTTGGCTCCCCAGTGGGTGGGCCTATGCCCTCCCAGGCCCACCCATGGCTGCACACCTGCCCAGTCATGTGCAATCCATAGATTAGGGCCTAATTACTTTATTTCAATTGACTGATTTCCTTATATGAACTGTAACTCACTAAAATCGTTGAAATTGTTGCATGTTGCATTTATAATTTTGTTCAGTATACATGCATGTTTGTACAGTAGTGTCAGGTGAACTACTGCTTAGCTCCTCTGAGCATTCTTTGACATCTCTATTTCAAAATGCCTGTCGTGTCGGATGCCATCTCATTCTCAGTTTTGTCCTCTCTCACCCCCTCACTCTTTCACTCATTCATTCCTGCTACCACCACTCCCCTGTTTGTCCCAAAAGCATTATTGAGGACATAATATTAATACATTATATATACAAAAGTATGTTGACACCCCTTCAAATGAGTGGTTTTGACTATTTCAGGCACACCTGTTGCTGACAGGTGTATAAAATCGAGCACACAGCCATGCAATCTCCATAGACAAACATTGGCAGTAGAATGGCCTTACTGAAGAGCTCAGTGACTTTCAACGTGTCACCGTCATAGGATGCCACCTTTCCAGCAAGTCAGTTCGTCAAATTTCTACCCTGCTAGAGCTGCCCCGGTCAACTGTAAGTGCTGTTATTGTGAAGTGGAAACGTCTAGGAGCAAAATCGGCTCAGCCGCGAAGTGGTAGGCCACACAAGCTCACAGAACATGACCGCCGAGTGCTGAAGCACGTAGCGAGTAAAAATGGTCTGTCCTCGGTTGCAACACTCACTACCGAGTTCCAAACTGCCTCTTGAAGCAACGTCAGCACAAGAACTGTTTGTTGGGTGAGTGGGTTTCCATGGCCGAACAGCCTCACACAAGCATAAGATCACCATGCGCAATGCCAAGCATCGGCTGGAGTGGTGTAAAGCTCGCCGCCATTGGACTCTGGAGCAGTGGACACGCGTTCTCTGGAGTGATGATTCACTCTTCACCATCTGGCCGTCCAACGGGCAAATCTGGATTTTTGGCGGATGCCAGGACAATGCTACCTGCCCGAATGCATAGGGCCAACTGTACAGTTTGGTGGAGGAGGAATAATGGTCTGGGGCTGTAAATCATGGTTCGGGCTAGGCCCCTTAGTTCCAGTGAAGGAAAATCTTAACGCTACAGCATACAATGACATTCTAGACGATTCTGTGCTTCCAAATTTGTGGCAACAGTTTGGGGAAGGCCCTTTCCTGTTTCAGCATGACAATGCCCCAGTGCACAAAGCGAGGTCCATACAGAAATGGTTTGTTGAGATCGGTGTGGAAGAACTTGACTGGCCTGCACAGAGGCCTGACCTCAACCCCATCGAGCACCTTTTGGGATGAATTGGAACGTCGACTGCGAGCCAGGCCTAATCGCCCAACATCAGTGCCCGACCTCACTAATGCTCTTGTGGGTGAATGTCCCCGCAGCAATGTTCCAATATCTTGTGGAAAGCCTTTCCAGAAGAGTGGAGGCTGTTATAATAGCAAAGGGGGGACCAACTCCATATTAATGCCCATGATTTTGGAATGAAATGTTTGTTGAGCAGGTGTCCACATACTTTTGGTCATGTAGTGTATCATTCCATTGAGCGAGAAACGAGGTGACGACATGCAACCCTGAAAGCATGATATCCAGCCGCTTGCTCTAGTTACCATCTGTCCTCAACAACTAATAGGAAAATCAATACTCACTTCCCCACAACTATATTCCCATAAGGGACCTCTATTTATTAGAAATGCTGACGTCATTAGTAGTCTCAGGTCCCATATAGTGGAACTATTCTCACAATCATAGTTTGTTAAGGCCTTAACTTTAACCACAAGCTTCAGGGTACTGTCCCCTGTAAGTCAGCCTAACAGTCAACCATACTAGGCCCATGTGACATCTCTGTCTCCTCTCTACTCCTCTCCACTCACATGCACTGTCCTAATAGACATGTCTCAGCACCTTCTCCCTTATTCTCTTTCTCCCTCTAACTACCCGTCCTCTCCCTGTCTTTCATGCCCGCTGGTCGGTTGGTAGGCCCTGATCTGTGTTGGTGAATTGGAGCTCAGGGGGCAATGGTTGTGGAGCTGGGGCCTGTGCCTGCACTCTGCCACTGTGACGCCTCCAGGCTTCACATGAAATGTTCAACTACTCAGCAGTTTCCCTCCTGAAAGAGCCTCTAATTATAGAACCTCATAGACCAATTCTCCCTTTTCTCTTACTGAATCAGAGGGTTATTCATTCATGTAAGACTGAAGTGTGTGTGTGTGTGCGCGCACGCATGTGTGTTTGTGTTTGACGACATGTCTGTAATGTGTGTATGACTGGGTGTATAAGTATGTGGGTGCGTGTCATGTGCGTTTGAGTGCTTGGGATGGGGGTATTCCAGAGTATTGCTGTTGCTTCATTTTGTTTGAAAAGGGATGCTTGACTGACTGTCCACTGCAGACGAACTCATCTCTGCCAGCTTCAGTTCTGAGGTAAATTCAAAGGAAACGCAAAGTCTGGTTTCTCTAGGTGCTTCCACAGAATGGCCAACGACTGTCTCTGGCACACAACTCCTCTTTAAACTCCCACATCTTCCATTACTGATAGTGTGGAAGGGCTCCACACAGCCTCCAAATGGCCTCCAAACACAATGAATCTGTAGGTAACTAGATAATGGAGCTTTTAGCTGAACAGAAGGACACGTTTCCTTTTTAACCCAGTTAGCATGTAGACTTATCACGTCACGACATGACTCAACTGGCCTGGTGTTTGGAGGCGGCGGCAGCCTTGGCCTGCCCAGCCCTTCTAGCACGCTACCGGGACATGACGATGCCCTCGTCACAGAGAGAGAGGAGCAAGAGGGAGAGCGAGAAAGAAAGAGAAGGAACAAGTGGGAGAGAGAGAAGGAGAGGTTGAAAGAGAGGTGTATAACTGTGTCTATATTACCTCCTGCCAGGAGAAAAAGAAAGATGTTGTGAAAGAGAAGGACACACTGAGTTGCAACTGTCTCTCTAGCCAGAGGGGCATCTCACTGCCTCACCCTGTCTTTATTACGCCCTAATGAACTTAGAACATTAAACCTGAGTTCACAGAGACCACCTCGCTCTACCCAGAGACTCAGCCCAGAGACACAGGCCTCAGTCCTCAGTTACAGCTCAGGGCTTACTGAGGGTTTAGGAAGTATCACTACAAACCAGCTAATTAGCTTGCCGTCCACTCTGTCTGTCAGTCTTTGTAAACAAAGAACACACTGACATGAATCGGATTGTTTGTGTGGTGGTGTGCTTCAATGACTTAGGCCTACAGGAGTACAGTACTACTATGTCAGTACAATACTGTGCACCCTTTGAGTGTGTTAGTTTGTGTCAACCATATCGCTGAATGTCAACCATATCCCTGAATAAATGAAAATTATACACACAAAAATCTTTATTTACTCTTTATTTTATAAAGCATAATCAAAGTAGCCAAAGTGAAACACTTAAAATATAGCACAAAAGTATAATAGGGACGTCCCCAGTCTTCCCTTTTACTTTGGTTATTGTCTTCATTTTGCATAATGTATTTGCAGAGGTGTAGCCCCAACACAGCTCTGCTACTGCTACAGCAACATTTCAGCTCTAAGTGACTCAGCGGCTTGTGGAACAACTATCAGGTCTTTCGGTGGCACACCTATATTACACCTAATTGACTTACAGTAATTGTGTGTGTGTGTGTGTGTGTGTGTGTGTGTGTGTGTATGCAGTATGTAGGTTCATAGGGCCCCTGGGAAGGATGGAGGATCCTAAATTGCTTAGACTGTACGGTTTCAGTGTCTTCCGCAGATAGAATTGCTTAGACTAGGCCAAACAAACTGAAAGAACAAACGGGCCCCACTTAATGTCCAAAAAGAGCAATGTCTCTGTCAAGAGGATGAGAGGCAATGCATACAGTTGACTCACAGTGCAGCAGCAAGGATAACAATATCTGACTTGTCTGAGAGGTTTTTAATGTAGAAGACAAGCTAGAGAGCTGCTTAGAGGCAAAATAAAACAAATTCATTAGTGTAATTGTACATCACAGCGAGAGATTGTGTGTGAGCGAGCAGCAGTCGAGTGGGAGGAAAAGTTAGGGACAAAGAGTGTGCTGTTCACAGAATCCAGACCACTGAGTCTTCAGCCTGTTCATGCCCATCTGCCATGTCTCCTCACTCACACTCATCCCTCTCTCTCTCTCTCTGTCTCTCTCCCAAGTCATGCAGGGGCTACATTAATTTTATATCACACAGAAATAATTCAAAAATGTCTAACTTTGGAAACTACACTGAACAAAACTATAAACGCAACGTGCAACAATTTCAAAGATTTTACTGAGTTACAGTTCATATAAGGAAAACAGTCAATTTAAATAAATAAATGAGGCCCTAATCTATGGATTTCACATGACTGGGAATACAGATGTGCATCTGTTGGTCACAGATATATATAAAAAAAAAAGTAGGGGTGTGGATCAGAAAACCAGTCAGTATCTGGTGTGACCACCATTTGCCTCATGCAGAGTGACACATGGCCTTCACATAGAGTTGATCAGGCTGTTGATTGTGTCCTGTGGAATGTTGTTCCACTCTTCAATGGCTGTGCGAAATTGCTGGATATTGGCGGGAACTGGAACACGCTGTTGTACACGTCGATCGAGAGCATCCCAAACATGCTCAATGGGTGACATGTCTGGTGAGTATGCAGGCCATGGAAGAACTGGGACATTTTCAGCATTTTCAGCTTCCAGGAATTGTGTACAGATATGGAATTGTGCATTATAATGCTGAAACATGAGGTGATGACGGCGGATGAATGGCACGACAATGGGCTTCAGGACCTTGTCACGGTATCTATGTGCATTCAAATTGCCATCGATAAAATGCAATTGTGTTTGTTGTCCGTAGCTTTTGCCTGTCCATACCATAACCCCACCGCCACCATGGGGCACTCTGTTCACAACATTGACATTAACAAACCGCTCGCCCACATGACGCCATATGATCTGCGATCTGTTGAAACTGGGATTCATCTGTGAAGAGCACACTTCTCCAGCGTGCCAGTGGCCAACGACGGTGAGCATTTGCCCACTGAAGTTGGTTACGACGCCGAACTGCAGTCAGGTCAAGACCCTGGTGAGGAGGACAAGCATGCAGATGAGCTTCCCTGAGATAGTTTGTGCAGAAATTCTTGGGTTGGGCAAACCCACAGTTTCATCAGCTGACCGGGTGGCTGGTCTCAGACAATCCCGCAGGTGAAGAAACCGGATGTGGAGGTCCTGGGCTGGTGTCGTTACACGTACCAATAGTATTTCAACAATCATGGCTAGCTATATAGAGTATTTATCAGTGGAGGCTCCTCGGAGGAGGAAGGGGAGGACCATCCTTCTCAGTGAATTTTATACAAATAAAAATTGTGAAACATTGAAAAAGTTATCATTTTTAGATAAAACTATACAAAATGTCACCAAATAATTGATTAAAACACCCTGTTTTGCAATGAAGGTCTACAGTAGCCTCAACAGCACTCTGTAGGGTAACACAATGGTGTAGCCAGAGGACAGCTAGCTTCCGTCCTCCTCTTGGTACATTGACTTCAATACTAAATTAGGAGGCTCTTGGTTCTCACCCCTTTCCATAGACTTACACAGTAATTATGACAACTTCCGGAGGACGTCCTCCAACCTATCAGAGCTCTTGCATCATGAACTGACATGTTGTCTACCCAATGAAAGGATCAGAGAATGAATCTAGCTCTGAAAGCATAAGCTAGAGCTAGCTAGCTATCACTGCAGTGCATAAAATGTGGTGAGTAGTTGACTAAAAGAGAGAAAAAGACAATAGTTGAACAGTTTTCAACAAAATAATTTCTTCAAAAATGAAGGAGAAGCAAGAGAGAAAGAGAGATTTCATCATTTTTTTACACTTTCAGTTTCACTTACTTAGCTAGCAAATGCTGCTGGCTAGTTTAGTTACTCAAATACCCTGCTCAAACAGACGGATGCTATGTTAGCTAGCTGGCAATGACTATCCAACAGAACACTGGAACTCTTCCAAGTCAAGGTAAGGTTTTGGTTTTATTAATTTATTGCCACCGGGGCCCACCAGTCTAACTGCTTACTGACTATACACTGTAACATTACTGCATGATTGTAGCGGGTTTACTAACGCAGTAGTTCTATTAGCTATGTTGACTAGGACATTACTTTAGCTAATATGGGGACAACGATGTAGGCTGTGTATAGCGGTTATGACATGGTTTGGCATGGAAAGTGAACTGTGTTTATGCGTAATCAGGGGTGTATTCATTCCGCCGATTCTGTTGAAAAACGTTTCTTAAACGGAATACCTGAATTTGTCCAATAGAAACTCTCGTTTGCAACTGTTGGACTAATGATTACACCCTAGATAAGCTAGATGCAGGCAAGAGTGTGCAAGGCAGTATTGAATGTGTCACTGTCTGTCCATGTGTCACTGTCTGTCATCTCACATTTTTGTCTCGACCTGTGTGCACCTACGTTGTAAACTTTCATTCATAGGCTAGGTTGTAGCAACCTCATGATGGGTATAGGGGGAATTTTAGTATCATATAGTAGCCTAAACCCATCGATGTTACATTGAACTGGGTGAATGGAATATGAATGACAGTCTTCCAACATGCTGTAATGGAAATAAGGCCATGCTCATGAAAAAAAAAAGGTCCTCCCTCATCATAAACGGCACTGACCGCCACTGGTATCTATGTTAGCCCTTTCCCCATACACCCTTCTGTCAACAAGGGCTGAAGTCAGTACACATACTGGTGGATCCTCTCTCTGTGTCTGTCTCAGCCTCCTGCACTCAGAGGCTACTACTGGAATCATAATCAGATTTGCCTTGTCATAGACCCGTAGTCCAGAGGCCAGGCATACTGTAGGAGGAGAAAATCAGGCCAGGACACAGTTATGACTCTGTTATGACTCAGTGTGTGTGTGTGTTTGCTTAGAAGATGGGTGCATATAGGCTACCTTAGACAGTGGCACAGATTCTGAATATCAACCCTCATAACTCTCCCTCACATTTTCTCTTGCCCTTTCCCCTTATCTTAGCATAATATTGTCATCTGCATACACACACACTCTCACCTATAACACTGCATAAATACACACATACATTAAGCAGTACTGTAATTACCAGTGTCTACATTATATATAAATGACAAGAGTACATGTGTTATTTGTGTGTGTGTCAGTGTGTACATAAGTGCCGGTGTCACTGAGTGGGTCGCTGATTGCTCGGCTCCTAGTGAGCATCAGCATGGCAACCGCAGTAGCAGAGCAGTGTGAAGTGAAAAGCAGCTCGCGACTGTGTGTGTGTGAGAGAGAGGGTTTCATGTTGACGGAGCGAGACAAAGGAGAAGAGCAGATGAGAGAAAGAATGAGAAGGAATAAAAAGAGGATACATAATATAGAAGGTTATTGGACTGATGAATATGTTTGCTTCCCCTTCAAGACACATTATGTCATCATCATTAGTAAGTTCACAAAATTAGTATTTCGCTTTCCAAAGAGCTGTATCTTATGAGTCAAGTGTGAGTCAATGAGCATGGTTTAATCAGTGATTATGCTAACTGTGTGTGTGCATAGTGTATTGCATTTCCTCTTCCTGACTATCTGCACCAAGAGTTAATTATGTCATACTGAGCATGCTCCCTGTGCTCTTTTGCACTGCTAACTTCCTGTTCTCTTCTTCCTCCTCACAGACGGTTGATTGAGAGTGGGAGAGACACACAGAAGAGAAGAGGAGAAGAAAAAGAGAGATAAAAGGACTACAGAAGAAAATCTGGCCGGAGCAACCACCAAGAAGGATTTAAGAAATGTTGAATAACCTCCAAGAAGTTGTTCTATAAAAATGTTTCCTCCTCGTTTGAATTGAGACATTTACTGAGAAGTGACGTTGACGTTTCCTGTTGTAGTCATTCTCCTCTTTGTCGTTTACAGTAACAGTTTACTGTCAGTTTGGACCCCATGTCTGTTTGGACGAAAGTACACCTGTTACTTTTCTCACATTCTTGATTTGGAGCAACTGAGTGTGAGAGGTGTGAACGCCAGTGGGAGGGAAGGGGAATTTTGGCTATTTGTTTCTTTCACTTTTATCTTCTCGCTTATTGTTCCATTTGTGGGTTCCATTGTTTCTTGGAAGAGGAAGGGAAAAGGGTTTCCAACTGGGTATCAGTGACATTCCGTTCTGGTTTCACCCAAGGACAAGTACCCTCTTGTGTGTGCTCGTGTGTGTGAGTGTGAATTGGAGTGTGTTTGTGTTATTGTGTGTGAGGAAAGCGTCCTCTCAGTGAGTAAGAGCGGAAAAGGAAAGAAGCAACTGTGTGTCACTTTCTGGGAAAATGGGATCGGAAAAGGACTCGGAATCCCCCAACTCCTCGGTGAGCGGCATTACCAACCCGAAATGCCGGGCACCGGGAAAACGGCAAGGACGCATCTCCTTCCACAGCCTCTTCCACAGCAAACGAGGTTCCCGGAGCGCCAATGCAGGGGCGGCCACACCTTTATCTCAGCTCCACAACCAACACCATCAACAACAGCAACTCACCCCCCTTGTCCTCCCTGTAGTCCCTTCCACCCCCACACCTAACCCAGCCCCCACCACCACAGCCATGGACACCCCCCAGGACCCAGCCACCTCCCCCACCTCCACCCCAGCAGAGCCCCTCTCTTCCAGTCGGATCTCCCTGGGTCCGCCCCAGTCCTCCAGCTCCACCACCTCCAGCGCCTCTCCTCCAGCCGACTTCCTGGAGTGCCCCCTGTGCCTGGTGCACCAGCCTCCCAAACAGCTCCCCGAGCTGCTGGGCTGCAGCCACCGCTCCTGCCTGTGCTGCCTGCGCCAGTACCTGCGCATCGAGATCACCGAGAGCCGCGTCCACCTCAGCTGCCCCGAGTGCTCGGAGCGACTGGCTCCTCATCAGGTGGCAGACATTTTGGATGACGCAGCGCTGCTGGAGAAGTATGAGGAATTCCTGCTGCGACGCTGCCTGGCCTCTGACCCGGACTGCCGCTGGTGTCCCGCGCCCGACTGCGGGTAAGAATCAACTCTGATTGTTGCCTGGTCTTAACCTTAATCTTAACCTGAGTGTGAACCTGAACCTTAACCCAAACTCTATAGAGTCATCACTGTCTAGCCATGGTAAAAGGGGCAGAAGTACCTTAAAGCGCTTTCTGACCACAAATGTGATTTTAACTCTAACCCTGAACGTAACCCTTACCTTTACCAAAGCCCTACTGTTAACCCTAGCTGTAACTTTGTTTTTAGCAGATTCATGCTTTCAAAGTTCAGTTATATCCGAAGTCTGAGGATGATTGTCGTAAACTGGAATGACCTACAGTATTATAACAAGCTTTAGAGGTGACAAAAGTGAGGGTGAGAGGAAAGGTTTATAGCCTAGAATTCTCTAAGTAGGTTAGTATGTTACAGACTAGGGGAATGACAATGCTCAGAGGCTGATTGTGAAATGGGGAAATTTCTGATAAACTGGAATGAGCCTATTGTGTGTGTGCCACACGCAAGTGTTTATGTGTGTGTGTGTATGTTTGTGTGTATGTGACACGCGCATGCATGTGTATGTGGGAGGGAAGCACAGATTATCTGTGCTGGTTATATTCAAAGGAAACATGTCTGTTTGGTAATGTCAATCCTGTCAGACAGAGGGGAAGGACCAAGACAGTGGGCTGGACTATAGATGACCTACATTCTAAAGAGACCAGAATGACTCACTACACTACCATTCCTTCCCTGCAGCCCTTGGAAGGGTCTAGTGTGGTTTGGGCTAACTAGAGTGAAGGTTTTCAAAGGGGTACAGTGTGTGTGTGTGTGTGTGTCATCATTGACCTACTTGAAGAGTGCAGATTCCATACACTTGAGATTGTGTATGTCATAATGGTACTGCATTGTCGTAGATAAGGAATATGTGGCCTTGGTCATAGTAAAGTGGCCTGGATTGTCTCTGGCTGTGGAGTCTCGGGGACCTCTTTGTCTCAATCGCTCTCTCTCTCTTTCTTTATTTGTCTTTCACTTTCTTTCTCTTTTTTTAAAATCTGTTTGTCACACAAACCACAGACTCCTTAACTCTTTCTCACTTGAATGATCACACACAAACACACGCACGCACACACCAGGGTTTGGCTCAATTCAGAATTTTGGAATAAGTCAAGGGGTATGAATACTTTCTGAAGGCACTGTAGAATAGACGAGGCATTTTAATTTCATTGAATTTCACTGACTGTAATTATTTCCTTTCTTTCAAATTCGAATTGGAGTTCTGTATCCTGTTTACTACTTCAATTCAAATTCAATCATTTTAGTGGAATTTATGAGGCATTCTCAATTCTGAATTGAGCCCAACCCTGACATACACACACACACACACACACACACACACATCTCAATCTATTATTCTTGTGAAGGCCTCCTTCAACTAAGCTTCATTGTCCTTTAGTCTCATCGATCAGTTCCCTCTCCATTCCCCAATCAGACCTCACTGATTGACATGGGGAGACAACCAATCAGAGCAGCGATAGGTCCACGGTCGCTCTGCAGGCTGTCAGTTGCTATGGTGACTAGTGATGCGGCATAGAGGTAGCCAATGTTGCCAGGGGTAACAGAGAGGTTGGGATTTATTTAAAGTGATCATTACACACTCACTGGACTGAGTGTGTGTGTACAGAGTCACAGACAGTGTATTACATTTGTACTGTAATAATAGCTTAGTTGAAAACAAAGCAGTGTCTCACCATTTAAAGCAATGAAAGCTTGCACTATTCTTAGATGTGGCTGTCAGAGTGCATTTGCTCCGAATGTGCAGCTTGTCAGCATTGGACTCCTCAGATTCTCACCGCTCAAAGCCATAATGTCAGTAATGCTCGTGCTCCACCGCAGCAGAACCGACCAGTCGAATCAAATCACATTTTATTGGTCACATACACATATTTAGCAGATGTAATCGTGGGTGTAGCGAAATGCAGCGTTGACATGGAATGTTCCTACAGGGAAAAGGCTTCCTTGGCATCTTGTGTCTCTGCTCTGTTGCAACAAGTCACTGAGCTCAGGCTTGAAGACATGTTGCCAGTTTGAACAAGCAATGTAATTGGGAAAGAAACCAGCACAAACTGGATTTAATGGGCAGCTAAGAACTGTGTTAAAGGGGAAAAACCATAGTGGTGTAAATATTTCCCCTAGTTTGAGGTTTTGAAAGAGACAGAGTAGGGTTTCAACAGTTTTGGTATTTGACATCTGGTTTCTCTGTGTAGTGGAATGCTGAAGGACTTTAAGAGAGTGGTGGTCAATAAGATTGAGTGCTCAGCTTAAATACCAGTAGACCTACATTCAAAATAGTTGTGTGACAGGTCGTATGTCATTTTTAGCGTTGTTTTCTGATGAGAAAGAGAGATTAACTTTCAAATTAAATTCAGTTTTGCTCAGTCTCAGTATTTGAACACTGTCACTCACAAATAGTTTTACATTTAAGCAATAAAGCCCAAGGTGATGTGGTATATGACCAATATACCACGGCTTTCAGCCAATCAGCATTCAGGGCTCAAACCACCCAATTTATAATAGATGAAATACCATTTCATCTTTACATACAGTACATAATGATCTTGTTACATCCAAGATAAGATAATAACCATGCCTCCCCTCTTATGGTATTGTGACAGCCTATTTACTGTATTGAGAAATGTTTGTGTATGGCGTCGTGTAGCTCTACAATGATGATAATATGCTATGAAGTTTAGCTCTTGGTCTTTCTCCCCTCATGTCCTTCATTGAGGTTACTCCAGACTGCCTGAAATCATCTTTTGCCTATTTCCCTCTCTCTCCACGGCTCAGTAATTGTAAACATTTGTTCAGCTACAGTGTATTTAAATTGAACCTTAACCGCTTGATCGTTTCTTTAACTCCCAATTTCCTCCAAGTCTGTTGTGTTCCCTCCACTGACTCAATAATGCTCTCTCTCCCCCTCCCTCTCTCTCTCTCTTTCAGTGCAGTGATGTCTTCTTCACTTTGCCATTGATTTCGCATTAGCCGAATTGTGCCTAATAAAGATTTTCTGAAAATCAAACATCTCCCTCTTTTTCCCTCTGCCAGGTTTGCAGTGATTGCTTCGGGCTGTGCCAGCTGCCCCAGGCTGGTGTGTTGTAGAGAGGGCTGCTTGGCTGAGTTCTGTTACCACTGCAAGCAGGCGTGGCACCCCAACCAGACATGTGACTCGGCCCGCCAGCAGAGGGCACTCTCCCTGCACTTGCACAGCAACCACTCACCCAGCTACACACAGGAGCACGGGCCTGGTACTTTGATTACTCTTCATAATGTTATTATTATGACTTTATATTCATAAAGCAATTTTCAGACCTCCTTTCAGGTTCCAAATGTCTCGAAGGACATAACAGTAAGTCGGTATAAGTTCGACCTTATCACAACCTCATTTGTCTCAGCCTGTCTCTTTTATACTAGCTGTTGGCAGTCAAAAATAACTCTATCGGCACACAATGTCTCCAAACCAATCCTCCTCTGTCTCTGGTAAAAGTAGAAGTCCCTTTTAGGCACAGATCTAGAATCAGCTTACCCTCCCCATATTCTAACGGCAAACCATAAAACTGACCTCAGATCCTACTCCCACTAATCAACTTACCCACTCTCTCTCTTGTCTCTAGCTGATGACATCAAGCCCTGCCCACGATGTGGCGCCTACATAATCAAGATGAACGATGGCAGCTGTAACCACATGACCTGTGCTGTGTGTGGCTGTGAGTTCTGCTGGCTCTGCATGAAGGAGATCTCTGACCTGCACTACCTCAGGTAACTCTCAAGATTATTGCAGTTCACGTCAACACAAATGTATGTAATGGAGTAGTAGATTACTTTCCATGTGCCAAAACTACGTATAGGGCTACCCACCCTTAGCGGAGTTGCCAACAACCGGATGCATCTGGTTTTCAGGGATACAGATAATTCAACTTAGCGTCCTTTCCCGCTGAAATCCGAATGTGGGAACTCCGCTCAGCTGTTTTCTTTTACGCCTGCTACGCTAGGTTAAGGCCTACATGATGACATCCACCCAATTTTAAAGCATGATTGTCATTACTGGGGCTTGACTGATGCTTTAAAAAAATTATTATACACATTTTATGGAATGAATTAAAATCAAACCAAATACTGACGCAAAACATAACTGAATGAAAAGCTTTATTGTTTTGATAAGAAGGCTTCACCAAATATATTCCTACAGTAAAATGCCAAAACATTTCCACAGATTCCGTCTAACACATCTTACATCATATGAGCATACTGTAATAGTGGATAACAGGCAGTGATGTGTGTCTAACTGCTGTGTGACAATAAGCAGAGGGCTCTGAATTCATAATGACAACCTTACCTCACCTCCACTCCTCTGTTGCTGTGGTGTATCCTGATTGTTTTTCCTGAACTTGGGCCCAGAACTAATCAGTCTTCTGTCTACCCCCCCTTGCTCTTCAACCTATTTCTCCCCCTTTCTTTCTATATCTGTTTCCTCTTAATTCCTAATTTTTCTTTATTTTTTCTTTCTCTTTCACAATCTCCTCCTCCCCCCTCTCTCTCTCTCTATTTTCTACCCATTCCATTTTTCCCATTTTTCCTACGTTCTCTTTCCCTTTGTCTCCCGCTATATCCCTCCATCAATCTCTCTTCTTTTTCTCAGTCCATCAGGGTGTACGTTCTGGGGAAAGAAGCCATGGACTCGTAAGAAGAAGATCCTGTGGCAGCTGGGCACTCTGATCGGAGCCCCGGTGGGCATTACCCTAATCGCTGGTATCGCTGTGCCTGCCATGGTTATTGGCATTCCCGTCTATGTGGGGCGCAAGGTGGGCAAAAACACTGGCAGATGGCAACCCCTTACTGAAAATCCCCCTTACATTTGGCCTACGCTCAGTCATTTAGCAGACTGGCTTATTTAGAGTGGCTTACTGTCAGAGTGTAGACATTAAAAGGAAAATAAAGAAAATATTTACTTTTCATGATATTTAACAGAAAAGCTATTAATTGTAGAAATTAAATGTGACAGTGCTGGTCTTAGAAATTGAGTTAGTTTCATTATGATTTTCACTTTCATGGTGACACTTTCATTTCCTGTGTGTATTTCAGTAATTGAGAAATACAATTCCTAAAATAGATAAGGTTTCAAACCATAAGAAACTCTTATTTAGTTTAGGTATGATGCTACAACTGTTCTTCGGAAATAACATAATTTAGAAAAAAATGTGTCAAGATAGAATTGCACAATTACCTATTTTGAAGGATATCTCTTTAGCGCATCCTTGTGGTAATACAGTATAACTGCGAGATTCAATTTAAGGTCATTTGAATGCTGTACGAAAGCCCTCCCACACACACTTTATTGTTCCAGGCCCCTAAGCCTTCCCAGCTGTAGAAATAGCTTTCAAAGTATTTTGTACTCAGCCAACTCCCTTCCACCCAGTCACAACCAGACATTTCATGCTGTAATAGGCCTAGGTAAAGTCCTCTGATGGTGGTACTAAAATACTAATATAAGCCTGTGAACAAAGAAAGAAATCCCCTTACACGACATATGACCTACTTTTCCCAAGTGCTTTATAATATTAATTTAACCTAAATCACAATACAGACGTTTCAGCTGCAATAGCCTTTATTGCTAGCCTGGTCCCAGATCGGTTTGTGCTGTTTTGCCAACTCCTATGGACAAAACAGCACAACCAGATCTGGGACCAGGCTACATTGTTTGACCGTTGTGAACGTTTAGGATGTGTATTTACTGTATAACTTCACCTTCACTACTATCTATCTTTTATTTTGTGATAGATTCACGCCCATTATGAGGGGAAGAAGACCAATCGCCACAGGAGGAACCTGGCCATCACAGGAGGAGTGGCCGTGTCAATCATCACAGCTCCTGTGATCGCAGCCGTCAGTGTGGGTATTGGCGTGCCCATCATGTTGGCGTACGTCTATGGAGTCGTGCCCATCTCTCTGTGCCGCGGAGGAGGCTGTGGCGTCAGCCGAGGAAAGGGGCGTGGCATGCGGATAGACTTTGACGAGGACGACGGCCCAATCACAGGTGAGCAAGACTTAAAGAGCTATAATTTTTGCCTTAATAAACCTATTACTGTAAAATACAACAATGACACTTACCTACATGTATGTCTCTCTTTTATGTTACAATCATAATTGAACTGCTAATTAATTGAGACAAGAAATATTGAATGGAATCGAATGGAAAAATATCTCCTCATCAAGCATGAAATAAAAATATTAAATAATTGTCCCCCAGTGGCTGATGCGTGGCGGGCCCTCAAGTCCCCCAGACTGGGTGAGAGCAGCCTGGAGGGGGCAGCCAGCGGCCTCAGCACCACCTCCCCCAGCGAGGGCCTCTCTGTGGCCCCCAGGGTCCTGGGGGACACCCCCCACTTCAACACTCTGGCCGGGGGCGCTCTTGGAGCCAGGGCTGGCAAATACAACAGGTATGGAGAGAGTCCCAGCAGGGAACCTGTTCTGTACGTCTTATGGAGGGGAATGTTGTGTATTGTAAGCAGAGATGGAGGGGAATGTTGTGTATTGTAAGCAGAGAGACAGTATAAATAGGGGCGAAGTAAGTCTTAAACGAACTAGCTACAGTTGTTGTTGTCCCTTTGAAAGTTCTGTATCTTGGTTGTATGAGGACTGCTCTTATAACCGCTGCTGTGAATGTTTTTGCTGAGTAAATGTAATGTGGCATATGTTGAACACTGTAATAACTGTTGTTGGTATAACCATGTAATAATAACCATGTTTTGTGTTGTTCCAGGTTGGCGCTCCAGGGAGGGGAGCCGGGGAAGGACGGTGCCCAGAGAGAGACAGGTAGTCTGGGAGCGGGTAGTGACTGTGCCAGCACCCGGGGCATGGCAGGCTCCATTATCTCCTCCTACACACTCCCTGACAGGTGAGTGTCACAATTACACACACACATGATTTTGAGAGAACCTACTCCTCCTCCTTGATTTGACATCTAGTCTGAATCTGTTTCTGTCGGTCTCATGTTGTTGTCTCTGATTGCACTCCATGATTTCCTCGAATCTCTCTTGAGTCTGACTTGTCTTTAGTCTGTGTGGTATGCAGGCAGCACTTAGTGGTTCAGAAATATTTATTTTAGCCATTGATTTAGCTCCCGACAGATGTTTTCAAATCGATTTTGAGTTAAACTTATAATGGTAGGCAAGGTGACACTGGATACAGCAGATGATATGCTGACTAGTAAATCTAAACGTCTTTGTTCTCCTTTGTTCTCCTAGGGACTGTACTAACCTGGAGATCCAGGTGGACATCGAGACCAAACCCAGCCACCTCTGCCTGACCAGTGAGGAAGACCTAAACACGCCCCCTGCTGCTATGGCAGCATGCCCCGGCTCAGGGGGGGAGGAGCCTCAGGACTGCAGCTCCAGAAGGGGCGGGGCTCTGTTTGGCTCAGCACTAGGTCTGTCGCCAGGGGCATCGCTCAGGGAGGGGCTTCGCGATGTCACTCTGGCCCAGCCCGAGAGCATACGCAGCGACCTGGAGATGTCCGACACCCAATCGGACGACATCGCTGAGCTGACGTCAGACGACTGTGACTCGCCTCATCCCAACAGCTGCCGGCCCCCTCAACCCCAGGCCACCTGCAGACCCCTTCACACCTCCGACAGACTGCACTGTCCCCCGGATAACGTCATCCTCTATGTTTAAGAGTCCGACTGACTGAGAGCTCTCAGAGATTCCACAAACCCCCCCAAAAAATTGTTTTAGCTTTTCTCCATTCATTGATTTAGCTTTTCGGTAATTATTTTGCTGCTTTTTTGTTAACAAAACATCTTACCTGCAAACAACAACCATCTACATGTGTATGTCTGTCTTTCTATCAACATCTCGATCTCCTTGCAGAGAATTGGCAGGGTTCTACCTCTGAGATTTCTCTGTTTACTTCTTGGTGCAAAAATGCCTTGGCTACTTACGCAACAAAAAAAAGCTCAACAAGAGGTACACATTTGCCACAAGAAATACTGCAAAAAAAGAGGAAAGAAGGTGAAATGTCACCAAGCACACTAATGAGTGAAGGATTGTGGGGAATGGGGTTTGTACTATGGAAGAGGATGTTTTTAGGGATGTTTGAGTGTGGCATTTGTACTGAACTTTGTTGGCTTGATTTCCTCCTGTTCTTTTGTTAGAACTGAATGATATTGAATGATTTTGAAATGGTATTATTTACTGTGTGCATGAGTGTGCGTGAACTGCATTTTCTATGGCTGTATAGACCTACAAGTGTAATATGTACCTGTTACACTGGTGGAGTTTACAGTAGTTTGTTCAGAGACATGACTTTTGGAGGCGATCTGCACTTGAATCTCACCTGCACAGAGAAGAACAATTTAACAAGAGTCGATGTCGTGGAAGATAGACAAGTAATTAACCAGCAGACAGTTCCTCTTGAATGACTGACTGCCTGCCTTACAGACAGTGATGACACTCACTGACGAACACATTGGCTTTCTGACATGCTAGCTGTCTGACCCACTCAGATTGTGTGTGTTGTGCTATTCAAAGAGTATAAAGACAAAGACATAATATACATTTTCAGTAGAAAACAATAGTAGAATGGATGGACTTCTTGTGATTGTATTTGTTTGTCCCACTATCGAGTGAAGTTATGAATGAGCACTTGTGCACTTTATCTAAATATTCATATTTCTTTTGCTATTCGTTGTCATCAATTACTCTGTGAGTTTTCCTCCATTGCATAACATCATACTTGTAAAATCATAGCCAAATGTTGATTATCAGAAACCTTTTTACAGTGTAACAACATTTTGCAGACCCATTTTTATTTCTTCTAGAATAATTACTAGAGCTTATTTTTGCTGTTTACCAACCATGTGCTTCAGTTTCAGTTGTTTAAGATATTCCCATTTACTATAGACATCATGAAATCTCTATATGGGAATATTGTTTTATTTCAAATAAGCTTTATGGAGTTTGATCATACTATTGGGCAGTGCTTAGTATGGTCTGTTGATGTTATTCAGTTGTCGCTTATTTCTGCCTATGAGAAACAACATGAATGTACCATGGATTGAAACAGAACTTCTTAAATATGAAAAGAGGATTTACGTTTAAGAAAACATATACAGTATTGTATATAAATGTGTAGTATCTCCTGGCACTGCTTTGTAAGACCCTGTATGGGGCCAAACACACAGGACTGTGAAAGAGGTTGTGGACATTCTTTTGGAAAATAAACACATTTTTCTGTTGCACAAATATTGTCTTATTATTATATGTTCTATTATGTTTGAAATATTGGGGTTATTCATGGGGAAAAGGGTATGGAACACACACACACACACACACACACACACAGAGAAAATAGCTTTGCATAACATACATAGATGGTCAAAGTCAGTGTTGGGGAGTAGTGAACTACACTGAACAAAAATATAAACGCAACATGTAAAGTGTTGGTTCCATGTTTCGTGAGCTGAAATAAAAGATCCCAGAAATCTTCCATAAGCACAAAACGCTTATTTCTCTCAAATGTTGTGCACACATTTGTTTACATCCCTGTTAGTGATCATTTCTCTTGTGCCAAGATAATCCATCTACCTGACAGGTGTGGCATATCAAGAAGCTGATTAAACAGCATGATCATTACACAGGTGTACCTTGTGCTGGGTACAATAAAAGGCCACTCTAAAATGTGCAGTTTTGTTACACAACACAATGCCACAGATGTCTCAAGTTTTGAGGGAGCATGCAATTGGCATGCTGACTGCAGGAATGTCTACCAAAGCTGTTGAACGAGAATGTAATATTAATTTCTCTACCATAAGCCGCATCCAACGTCGCTTTAGATAATTTGGCAGTACGTCCACCCGGCCTCACAACCGCAGAACACGTGTAACCACGCCAGCCCAGGACCTCCACATCCGGCTTCTTCACCTGCGGGATCGTCTGATACCAGCCACCCAGAGAGCTGTGGGTTTGCACAACCAAAGAATTTGTCAGAAATCATCAGAAACTGTCTCAGGGAAGCTCATCTGCGTGCTCGTCGTCCTCACCAGGGTCTTGACCTTGACTGCAGTTGGCGTCATAACCGACTTCAGTGGGCAAATGCTCACCTTCGATGGCCACTGGCACGCTGGAGAAGTGTGCTCTTCAAGGATGGATCCCGGTTTCAACTGTCCCGTGTATGGCGTCGTGTGGGCGAGCGGTTTGCTGATGCCAATGTTGTGAACAGAGTGCCCCATGGTGGCGGTGGGGTTATGGTATGGGCAGGCATAAGCTACGGACAATGAACACAATTGCATTTTCTCGATGGCAATTTGAATGCACAGAGATACCGTGATGAGATCCTGAGGCCCATTGTCATGCCAACACCTCATGTTTCAAAATGATGGTGCACAGTCCCATGTCGCAAGGATCTGTACACAATTCCTGGAAGCTGAAAATGTCCCAGTTCTTCCATGGCCTGCATACTCACCAGACATGTCACCCAATGAGCATGTTTGGGATGCTCTGGATCGACGTGTACGACAGCGTGTTCCATTTCCTGCCAATATCCAGCAACTTCGCACAGCCATTGAAGAGGAGTGGGACAACATTCCACAGGCCACAATCAACTCTATGCGAAGGAGATGTCACGCTGCATGAGACAAATGGTGGTCACACCACATACTGACTGGTTTTCTGATCCACGCCCCTACTTTCTTTTAAGGTATCTGTGACCAACAGATGCATATCTGTATTCACAGTCATGTGAAATCCATAGATTAGGGCCTAATGAATTTATTTCAATTGAATGTAACTCAGTGAAATCTTAGAAATTGTTGCATGTTGCGTTTATATATTTTTTCAGTGTACATGTACAGTGCATTCAGAAAGTATTCATACCCCTTGACCTATTCCATATTTTGTTGTTCTACAGCCTGAATTCAGTGGATACAAAACAAAAAAAATATCTCACCCATCTACACACAATACCCCATAATGACAACGTGAAAACATATTTTAGATATTTTTGCAAATGTATTGAGAATGGAATACAGAAATATCTAATTCACATACACTACCAGTCAAAAGTTTGGACACACCTACTCATTCAAGGGTTTTTCTTTATTTTTCTTTATTTTTTACATTGTAGAATAATAGGAAATACATAAAAACTATGAAATAACAAATATGGAATCATGTAAAAACCCTTGAATGAGTAGGTGTGTCCAAACTTTTGACTGGTACTGTAAGTATTCACGCCCCTTTGCAATGACACTCCAAATTGAGCTCAGGTGCATCCAATTTCCTTTGATCATCCTTGAGATGTCACTACATCTTCATTGGAGTCCACCTGTGGCCGATTGTTTGGACATGATATATCCTGTCTATGTAAGATCCCACAGTTGACAGTGCATGCGGAGCAGAAACTATACCAAGAAGTGCAAGGAACTGTCCGTAGATCTCCGAGATATATCTGGGGGAAGGGCTTAAAACAATTTGTATAGTGTTGAAAGTTTCCAAGAGCACAGTGGTCTCCATCATTGGGAAATTGAAAAAATATGGAACTACCCAGACTCTGCCTAGAGCTGGCCGTCGGACCAAACTGAGCAACCGGTCAAGAAGGGCTTTGGTCAGGGAGGTGACCAAGAACATAATAACCACTGACAGAACTACAGAGTTCCTTGGTTGAGATGGGAGAACCTGCCAGAAGGACAAGTCTCTACAGCACTTCACCAATCTGGGCTTTATGGGATAGTTGCCAGACAGAAGCCACTCCTGAGAAAAAGGCACATGAGAGCACGCCTGGAGTTTGCAAAAAGGCATGTGAAAGACTCTGATCATAAGGCAAAAGATTCTGTGGTCTGATGAGACAAAAAATTTAACTATTTGGCACAGCTCATCACCCGTCCAACACCATCCCTACCATGAAGCATGGTGGTGGTAGCATCATGCTATGGGAATGCTTTTCAGCGGCAGGGACAGGGGCGACTGGTAAGGCTAGAGGGAACAATGAATGGAGCCAAATACAGGCAAATCCTTGATGAGAACCTGCTTTAGAGTGCAAATGACCTAAGACTGCGGCGAAGATTTACGTTCCAACAGGACAATGAGCCCAAGAATACAGCCAAAGCAATGCTGGAATGGCTTCAGAACAACACCGTGAAAGTCCTTGAGTGACCCAGCCAAAGCCCAGACTTGAATCCAACTGAAAATCTGTGGAAAGACTTGAAGATTGCTGTTCCCCACCGCTCCCCATCTAACTTAACAGTGATTGAGAAAATCTGCAAGGATGAATGGGAAAATAATCCCCAAATCCAGATGTGCCAAGCTGATACAACATACCCAAGATGACTCAAAGCTGTAATCGCCTCCAAAGGTGCTTCTACAAAGTATTGACTCAGGGGTGTGACTACTTATGTACATTTCTATTTGATTTTCAATAAATGTGTTAACATTTCTAAAAATATGTTTTCACTCATTATGGGTATTGTGTGTAGATTGGTGAGAAATCAATTTAATCCACTTTGAATTCGGGTTGTAACACTACATGTGGAATAAGTCAAAGGGTATGAATTAATACTTTCAACTAGTAATTTAACTACGTTTCGCAATAGCTTTGTGGTAGTGAACTAAATTAAAATGTTCTGTAGTTAATTACTTTTTTTTTTTGCCCTGTAGTGGTGTAGCTAACTACTGGAACTATACACTACTGTTTTTGCTAAAATAAAATGTGTGAAGTAGGCACAATTATTTTTTTCGGCATCAGGCCTGCTAATTCTCACTTAAAAAACTGTTTTGTGTTTAATAAGCTAAATTACACATTTTAACATTGACTCCAGAGTGATCTGTTCTTATAATTTTGTAGTCTAGAACATATTTAGATATAATTTATCACGAAGTAGTCTAGATGTAGTGAACTACTTTTTCAAAGTAAATTGGTAGCTTGTTGGGGTTGCTTCCCGAACATCGTCCAGTTGGGGTTAAGTCCCCTAGGATCTTTACAGTAGTGTCGTAAATATAGGCTGGGTTGCCAAGCGACCATCTGATTTCAGGCTTAGGCTCACTCTACCGTAAAGTAACGAGGACCCACACAGAAGGTTAAAGTGACTTCAACGAAATACGGTAAATAATGACATTTATACCATATTTACATACCTTTTGACAATACAGTAGTTTAACAATTAAACCCTAACATATTTTTGCACAACAATGTGGAGAAAGTTTAGCGAGTCACCACACAGCGCGAGTGGCCTGTTAGTCAGTTAACAGTAGTTAGTTAACAGTCAGTTGGTCCGTTTATCAATACAGTTAGCTAGCTAGCTAAACAGTTAGCTAGACAGTGAAGTCGAGTGCAATATAAAGCACCCCATGGCTGCTAAATATAGCTAGCTACCAATAGCTAGAACTAACGTTAATAATACTAGCTAGATAATGGGCTTGTATGAAGGTCTAATTGCAACGTTGCGTTGGCTAGTTAGCTAACTAACTAGGGTTGGCAAGCTGTAACGTTAACTAGCATAGACATTTCAGAGTAGCTAACGTTACTAGCTAGCTTGCCCATTCATGTACTGTAATGCTAGCGCCTATGGCTGGTTATGGCCCCTTTTCGAGAGCTAGTAGCTAGGTAATTTTACTGAACATGTTATTGAACCTGAATTCATATTGATGCCACTAGTTGTATGAATAATAATGTACAGCTAGAGGGCTCTCTATACCAATGAACAATGTCGGAGATTTCATCAACCTCTAAGACATTGGGTGTATCAGTATTCATTAGACGAAGACCGTAGCAAACAGTTGAAAAACGTTTTGCAACGGAAACTGTTTACTCCAAACAGTTTTGCAACTAAAATGAGTTTTTATATTGGACAAATTCTAGTGCGTTCACTCACTACAATGAATGTAGAGAAAAACTGGGAAATTCAAGAGGGTGCTACGAAATGAATGTCACAACGTCGTTTTCTTTGCCCTATGTCATTATAAAGTACATATAATTCATCATTAGATTGTTCTCTACAATATTATAATCTTAATATACTTCTACTTGACAGGGTTGAGGAAATAAGAACGTTAATTTGCTGCGACCGTTGCTAGTTTAGACTGCGCCGCTCTTGGTTGTGTCTCTTCCATATTTAGTGTTGTGAAGTGGTACCATTTGGAGGTGTTTCCGCTGGTTGGACCAATCAAAATCAACTTGATACCTTCGTTATTTTCACGTCCAGATCCTTGTCTTTCATTGCCTATAACCGGGATCAATCTACGTTGAGGGGCCGTTTCTATGGCAATTTAAAGGGAAAGAGTCAGAAATACACAATGATAACAGGAACAGATTGTCTTCGCGGAGGGTGGATATTGAAATTCAGTCTTTTAGCTCTGTAAATAAATATGTTTTGTTTTGTAAATAAATATGTTTAGTCCCTATTTAGTTTTGTATTCAGCGGATGTAATTTAGAAAAAGCCCATGTTTTCATTCACGAACCTGCAGCCACTAGTTAGCTTGTCAGTTGACGTTCGAAGTTAGCCCAGTTCTGCCGCGGAGCACCGACAGAGTTATATTGAGCAGTGACCACTTTTTGATCATGCCTGTGATGACATACCATTCACTCTAAACATGCTAAATTCTCAGAGTAAATAGTCGGTAACTTTTGAACCATATATGGTAGAGCCCTGGGGTTTGGACTGTTGTTTTTCTGACATAATGGACATATTTGTATAAACCTTGAATAAATTAATCATTTTATGGGTGAACACCCTACACATTTAGGTATGTCCCTCCCCGTTTTATTCTGTTTGCTTCTGCTTGGTTCCTAACGTTATTATGGCCACAATGACTCTAGGGAAAACACTTGCATTGCCAAAACCATGATGCCACAGAAAGACCCCTTTCTAATCAGAAACCTTCAGCATCACTCTTGCTCTTCTCTCTTCCCCCCTCCTGCAGCATCATGCCGTTCATCGACCTCCAGGGGAAGTTGGGCATCAACATGGACAAATGGATGTTGATCCAGGGTGGAGAGCAGCCATACAAACGGGCGCCCCGCTGTCACGCCTTTGAGAAGGAGTGGATCGAGTGTGCGGATGGCATTGGTCAGACCCGTGCCAAGAAGGAGTGCAAGCTTGAGTTTGAGGACTTCTATGAGTGCATGCACAGAGAGAAAACGGTGAGTGTAGGATATCTGAGCTGAAGATTGTGTGAACTGTGAGGATTGATTGTGTGTGTGTGATGTTCATGTCCTTTCCCCATAAACACTTGTGATTTCATCAACCAAGACCTGTTGAAGAGTTGTCAATTGATATCCATGTCTTTGATAAAATAACTGCTTGTCATCCTACATGGGTGTCCATCCTAGGGATGTGACAAATGGAAAAATGTTATTGATGTTTAAACGTACATTCTTTATCGGTTTTCCATTAAAACGATAAATGCATAAAATTTCATGTGAATTCACAATGCAGCTACGCTGCTGTCAGCAACTGTATGGGTCTCATGGTGCGTTCCTTTCAGATGGTTAAGCATTGCACCTGTACTACCGTTACTGTACTTCAATTCCACCTTGCAAAGTTTGCATTTCCTTCTCATTTAACTTGTCAAAGTATTGCCATACGGGACTTTGATGCTGTCGCTTGCCTTTCTCTGCCATTTTTCCAACTGTTAACGACGATGACGTAGTGGTGGAGAGTCGGCTCCAAAATAATTGATTCCTCGACTCCTTGCAGTGTCAATATTCGTAGCGGAATCGGCTCCTAAGATTCAGTATTTTTGGAGGAGACTGATTAGTTGCCGTACTTCCGAGAACACAAATACTTGCATAGTGCTGATTCCATTTAGTCGACTGGTCGATTGTTTGGTCGATAGGCTGTTGGTCGACCGAGATTTCTTTAGTGGAGCAGTAGCAAAAACAATAATAAAAAAATATCATGGTGTACAAAACACCTGTCTGATTCGGGCCTGTCTGAGTGGACTAATCCATTGTGGAGGCCGTGGGGATGGCACAGTCCATCACTCTAAGGCATGTGCGACTGAAGTTGTATATGGTTAAGGACAATGGTGCAACACTAATACATTTGATAGTGGTTGCTGTCCGCGGTTCTGAAACATCAATGCGCTGTTGAATTCGCACCTTTTCCTAGACCATGTTGCTATGTGCGTAATAGCAAAGTTAACCAGCATATTGGTGTTGAGAACAATGCGGTGGTGGCAGCAGCAGAGTTAGGAGACAAGAAAACAGCCCTTGCCTTAATTGTAAAAATAAAAACGTTACAACAGAGTCTCTGGTACGCTTTACATTTATTTAGTGTTGTTTACGTTGTTCCAAGCGGTCAGAAATGTTTTATTGTAATCTATACAGCACCAGTTTGGCACACATAGTATGCATGCAGCGCTTGCTCCTTATCTTATTTTTCTTGATCTCCAGTATTTTCCACAACTAGTCAAATTTATCGCAATTCTTGGCTTGCAATGTCTCGCAACTTCAGTAAAGCAGGGCATATCATCAATGAATAGGCTAGCTAGGATATTGAGATGAGCGAGATCCAACACTTCACTTTCACATACAGTCACATAAAGTATCTGCTCATGTGCACGGGTTTGCGTCACGCTGTTCACAGCGTGGTAGACAGGGCACCAAAACAGTGGAGAAGTTGAGCTTCGCGCTTCAACGCTCTTATTGTTGCAGAAATTGACCAACTATGCTGTTTACTTTCTGCATCGACGTAAAAAACCCATTGTTTTTTGGTTAGGGATTTTTCTAAACGTTAAGGATCCCAATTTCGTTGAAACATATTACAGTTTAAACGTTCACACCCCTAGTCCATCCTATCCAGCTCTACCTGTTGTTTTTTCATTGACTTCATTGATAGTTGGAGGAGGAGGAAGCTTTGGTGTTGATTACCAAATTATGAGCGTCAAGACTATAGGAAATGCTTTTGTTTTGACCGTTTTTGTTGTTAAAAATACATTGAGTTGATTAATGAAGATAATTGTTGTTTTGATCAGCAATGAGCTGAAAAAACACACCAATACCTCTAAGAAGTTCTGAGCTTGCACCCCCAAAAAAGCTTGACCGCCTCTCTCACAACTGTCTGATGTGGATCGCTCTCTCTGTCTCTGTCTGTAGCACAAGAGGCTGTATGAGATCCGTAAGCAGCGGGACAAGATGGTGAAGGAGGGCACCTACCAGACCCCAGCTCACCACACTGGTGCTCAGGCTGATGACAGGCCTTGACCCCATTTGACCTTGTTGACCACAAGGTGTGTCCCCAACTTGTGTATAAAAATTGTTATTCAGATATCACTTTATTGTTCATGTCTAACCCTTTACAAGTTTGCAAATAAATATTATTGACCATGAACCTTGTATATGACTTTCTCTTTCTCCTTTTTTAGGTACAGTGTAGGGAGAGATGATTGGAAGAAAGGGACAGAAATGTGAAGGTGATTTATGATATGTGCACTCAGGTTTAGGTTTGTTCACTATATTTATGATCTTGGTTTTGAATGTGTTAATACTACTGATTCTATTCAATTATTTGTAATATCATACTAACTACACAATACAAGACAATATTTATTGAGCGTGAATCTGTTCGTTATTTATAACTGAGAAATTACTAAATATTTTTCAAATTAGCCTACTTGTTTTGGGACAAAAATAGCTACAGTTGAAGTACAACAGGACTACAGACCATATAACCAGCATAATTAATTTCCTTGAAAAAACTCAACATATGAGACTTCCAGAAATGACAATCAGAAATATCCTAATGATATAGCAACTCCTTATAAACCAGCCCTGCTTGGAAGTGCGGGGTTGATGAAATCTGAAATGCACTCAACTCTAAACCCTGTGACTTAATTCTGGTAAATATCAGAGTTGATGTATTAGTTGAGGAATACTCCCAAGGGACAGCTTCTCCTGATGAAAGCTAAATATGAATGGATGCTCTCTGAAATTCCAATTCAGTTACCAAGTGTTTCACTAGACCTGTTAAGATTACGATATTCTCCTTGTCACCACAAGGTGGCGCCAAGTCATTACTACAAAACCTCCCATCTACCTAATCATGTCAAATTATATTTCAAGTAAATAGGCTTCTGTTATAATGCTTGACAAAAGTTAGGGAGTGTACAGTATGATTGCATCTTGTGTTTAGTGTCAACAAAAATAAAGGGTTTATTACTTGCTGATGTATTATGGAGTGAATTTAGCCTCTAATCACAAGGGTTATTTACAAAAATTAAGAGATACCAGAGATACCAATACTGTCACAATATAGCCTATAAACAGTTTTGATGAAGTGTGTGGAGGGAGGGGCCAGGGCAGGAGCTGTATTTTTCATTAGCGCTAAAAGATTGCCTGATGTCCTGACTCCCGCCAAAGTGTTGCACCGTTACTTTTCTGATTCACTTCAGAGTCTGGTGGTTACATTGTATCTAGGCCGTGGGACAAGGTGAAAAGGCAACAGTATGGTCTAGGCCAGTCATCACAAGGTTTTAATAAAGTGTTTGGTTAAGGGGATTTTGGCCTGTCTGGGTAGCACGGCATTTTCTTTTACAAAACTATAGGCCTATTGTGCTGCTTTATTGCCTTGCAGTTGACCAGATTTATTGTCAATTACAGAAATGCGTCCTTCCCTTATTTTGATGAACAAAGGGGATTTTATAGGATATTGTTTTATTATGTCAGTAAAGTTAAGCAGTCTAATGTTACCTATTACAGCCCAAACTTATGCTACATTTTATCTTCTGAAGCAAATCTCCGGTCTAGGTTGCAAAATTGCACTGCTTTTCATTTGGCCAGTCACAGAATTGGCCTTAGCCATTGTTTGATTAAAACATCAGCAGCGAGCCCAGTTAATCCTGAACTGTCCGACAGCATTCCGTCGCGCTCTCCGACTGCTCCGTGGAGGGAGGGATGGTCCTTGTATATCGTGGCCAATGGTTATCCAGAGAGAACCATTCTTGCAAGCTATTCTCCCGGCCGGACAAGCTGGTCTGACCTGTAAGACTGGGAGGGTCCTACAAAACTCAGAAAATATTTAGTTATATAGTTACATAAATACATATTGGAGATGGGGAAGGAGGGGTCAGGAGAAACAGGGATGATAGATCAGAGGATTAAGGATTAATATGATCACATGCACATGCAAAGACAAAGCAAGACCTGTTGCAAAAGCAGTAGCTAAACACAGCTATTTCGTGTTTGCTATGCATCCACAAATATGCCAAAAGTAAACGCCCCTTTCTTCGAAAAATTAGCGTGCGTCGTGCCAGTTGGCCGTGCGCGAATTGTGCAGCTGAGCCCCAGATGACGTTGGAAGTTATAACACACCTAAATTCAATTTTCGCGACACTTAACATCTCCAATAGCTATGCATCTCCAATAGCTATGGGTTAAATGTTAAACCCGTGAAATAGCCTACCCATTGATGCGGTCAGTAGAGCGAAAGTGGGCGATAGAGAGCGAGGTGGGGGTTGTAGAGACAGGAAAGAAAAGGAGGGATAGGGAAGGAGGGGAATAGATAGCCATTACCTAATCACAGTCGTGGTATTTATCGCTTCCTTGTCCCGGGTCGGTACAAACGGCTGAGTAGCAGCCCTGGTCAGACCGTCTGTGTCTAAACGTGCGTCCGAAAGACGGTTGTCGTGAGGAGGGCGACTCGGAAGAGCCACAGCATCCCTGTCTCTGTAACCCTGTAGGATACTCGGACTCGGGGATCGCTATTCTCCGGTAAGGTTTTGGTGTCGTGGAACACACCATGTGTAATCTGAATCATATTGACAGACGTCTGAGATTGTGAAATACATATGATATAACACATGTGTTATGGTTGACTTTCAGTTGCATTTTTATTACCGATGTGGTAAAACTATTCCCTTAGCTGATGTCCAATATCTGTTCTTAATTGCATAGTAAAAAGTTGATCTTTATGTAATTCATAAAATGATTGGTGTAATTCATTTTTAGAATATAAATACAAATGTATAGGGAGTTATTTTTATTTTTGTCAGATAGGCAATAATAAAACGATAGGCCTATCAAAATCGATTTTTATCCATGCTTGCTCCTGGTTTAGATGCTTTGTACTTGAAAATATTAAAATGAGAAGGGGTTGGAAGGGTTTGTAGGTCGAATAGCCTAACAATGTTATTCTACTAATGAGAGAGACACAAAACGCATTTTGTTAACGCCGGCATCACAAATGGATGAATGTTATTAGCCCGTTATGCAGGCAGTGTGGACAAAGAGCTCCAGTATGCTCCTTGCCTTCGCTCCCCACGACATTTCGAAATAGGATCGATCAATGCTCACGCATGCATACCGTTTCAGCTGCTTATTAAAGCCCTTGCCTCTATTTTCCTCATAACGCACATCACCTCTTCTACAGAACACACAGTCCTATGTCTATGATCTATTGTAATTTCTATAAATCCATAGCCTTCCGCAAGAGCTGTATATTCAAGCAATTGTGTCATTTATGTTCGATTTCTGAATAGAAGGTGTTCCTGAATACGATAATTGTATTGATCAGCCATTAATTATGGTTAATAATACTATGGGGACCGTGCACTCATCAAAATACGTCCCTAGAGCGACATCAATTAATGTTCTACAGTCTGTTTTTACAGAAGTCGTCTTATGTTCAGCTTACTTCACGCTAAAGGCTGTCTGGAAAATATACAAAATCTGTGCTAGAGGTGAAAGCAAGATACATGAGTCCCCTGTCGATTCACACACCAGATGGCCATATGTATTTCCCTGTTGTGAGCAGCCTTGTGTTGATCATAAATCATAAGCTAACATTCGGTCAGTTTGTCAATCTAGCCCACACTAGTCAAGGTAAACAGTCAAGTAGTCATCAATATCCCATTTTAAACCATAGGCATATTTTCTCCTATTCCAGTGTGGTAATTCATACTCGTTGCCAAAGATTATGGCTACTACTCTCACGCCCTTTTCAGCTGCAGTGCCCATAGACACAACCCCTTTTCACATTAAATATTCAAGAATCGGGAACCACAATCATGAAGCAATATGGAATAAAATGTCACTGAGGCTGCACCGTCAACTATTCTGTGTTGGCGTTGCAGTAAAAAAGAAAGAAAAAGAAGCTATGTCAGTACTGTGTGTCAACTAGACCTCTGTCTCAATTAACAATCTATCATCAACATGTCTGCCTGTTGGTCTGTGTGCCAATCTACCTGTTTGTCTGCCTGCCTGTCTGTCTGTCTGATTGTCTATCTCTGTCTGCCTGCCTGCCCGTCTGTCTGATTGGCTATCTCTGTCTGCCTGCCTGCGTCTGTCTGTGTCTACTTGTCTGCCTGTCCGACCGTCTGTCTTCCTGCCGTCTGTCTGTCTGTCTGTCTGTCTGTCTGTCTGCTAGAGTGGATCTGGCCATTTGTCTCTGAATTGCCTCGTTTATCCCACAGCTCTTTTAATATGCACTGTGTGTCTTGTCATGACGGGCAGGGACACCAGAGAGACATCATTATACCGGTAGCTACACAACATAACAGGCAGTATGTACAGTATGATTGCTCTTCTGTAAATATTGATCACTGCTTGGGGTGAGATGATCGGACGATGACATGATTTCATTATCATAGATTTTTCGCACACACACACATACACAAGCACGCACATATGCGCAGTGCAGGTTGACGTTTATTGACATGAGTCTTGTCCTGGAGGCAGAACTGAGCGATTTCCACTAGATGGGCCAGCTGCAAAGTCAAAATTGGCTATATTGTAAAAATGTATGAAAACAAAAATGAGCTTTTTGGTCTTAATTTAATGTTAGGGTTAGGCATTAGGGTTAGCAGTGTGTTTAAGGTTAGGGTTAGGCATTAGGGTTAGCAGTGTGTTTAAGGTTAAGGTTAGGGCATTGTGCCAGTAACCGAAAGGTCGCTGGTTCTAATCCCCGAGCCGACTAGGTGAAAAATCTGTCGATGTGCCCTTAAGCAAGGCACTTAACCCTAATTGCTCCTGTAAGTCGCTCTGGATAAGAGCGTCTGCTAAATGACTAAAATGTAAAAATGTAATGTAAATGTTTAAAGTCAGATTTTATGACTTTGTGGCTGTGCTAGCTAGTGACCACTTTGGAGGGCTGCCTCCAGAACAAGAAAAACGCTAACCTGCATATGCAGTACACACACTCTCTCTCCTATCTCCCTCCCATGTTCATTCCCTCAGACAGTCAACTCCAGCAGCACCTCATTAGCTGTGACTTTTGACAGTGGCTCTCGGTATCGGACCATGTCTGGATCGCCAGTGAGGGGGAGTTGAGAGTCTAGTCAGTGTGTCAGTGTTACTCATAGCTGGGGGCCTATATCTATGAGGATCGCTCAACTGTCTCCAGTAACATGAATGCATCTACATAACACCATGTGGATTATATGCCTTTATGCTTATAGGTAACCCCGCTGTCTGTTCAACTATCAATGAGGCTTCAACAGCAGTTAATCGGTTAGTCGGTCCATAGACTATGAAGGAATGCTGTTTTGGAATCACTCAGTCTCGGCTTTGGATGGGAACACCCTTTATCCATGGCCATGCAAATCCGGAGGCCAAGTTATAAATTAACCCAGTCAACTGTTCTGCATCCATACACGGTCCAACTCCAACAAATGTTGTCAGGGGGAGAGAGAGGGAAGAGGACAGAGACAGAGCGAGAGAGAGAGTGGAAAGAGAGAAGAGAACTGAGACGGAGAAAGGGAAGAAGACTGAAAGCGAGAGAGAGGGAAGAGGACTGCGACAAAGAGAGGGAAGAGGACTGAAAGCGAGAGAGAGGGAAGAGGACTGCGACAGAGAGAGGGAAGAGGACTGAAAGCGAGAGAGAGGGAAGAGGACTGAAAGCGAGAGAGAGGGAAGAGGACTGCGACAGAGAGAGAGAAAGCAGGAGGCTGTATTGGAAAGGAAATTGTTGTATTATGATTTGTTTTTCTGATTTTTCATGTTTTTATTTCAAAAGCTGTCATTTCCTTTCACGCGATGCCACACGAAGGCATAATGACACAGCATGGCTTTGAACCCCCCATTCTGTCTCTATTTATAAACCACTGGCTCCGGTCGCCTCAGAACCAACACTCTGTCAGGCAGCAGCAGGGAAACTGAGTGATCCAACTGCATGCTGAGGACGCTGGGAAGGGTTAACCCTTTCCTGGTACCTCAAGAGACATGCTGGAGGAAGTGGGGCAGGCGTTCTGCCCAGGGCTAGACTAGTACAGGGAAATTCACCACAGTTACCACAGATGGAAATAGTAGATAGCTTGTTTGACTTACTACTCACATCTCAATGGAATATTTCCACTACCTAACCACAGCTGTAGTAGTAAGGGAGTTTGTATAATTTCAGTCAATTGCAAACGGCTGATTACGGATGGAAGCCCAAAACTCCTTTTTAAAATACTTTTCCTTATTTAGATAGATGGAAAACCATGGGGGTTTTGTGGTCAACTAGGACCCTCATGAGACATACAACTTCAAAGAATAGTCCGAAAAATAGCTGAACAAAACCAAAATCAAATTGTGTCAGTCATTTAGCATAGAATGGGCTGGGCTGTTCCAGGGTCAGCCTTTAGACAGTAAAACCCATTCAAAGTCCCCAGACACCACTGCGCTGAGGTCAGTGGTATTGATCCCCAATATGATGGACAGAGCCGTAGTCCATGCTCCCGTGGGTCCCATCCACATCCAGCTGATCACAGAATAACTCAGTGCTCCTCAGCTCCTCTCTGCATGACTCAGGTAGAGAGTCCAGTATCGACCAGGACCCAGACTGTATTAATAGAACCTGGAGCGAGGGTATTCGATCAACCTGTCCCTTGGTCTTTCCACATCATTACCTCAGTGACTCAGCAGTGATGTCTGTTGAACCATCATCATCATGACCCGAAGACCCACCTGTCAATCATCTATTATGAATGTAGAGTAACAGAAGTCATACTGCTCTGAAGTCTTGATTGTCGCCAACGTTTCTTGAAAGTTGCACGATTGACCTGATTTCGTCCTTTTCCTGTCCTTGTCCTTCATTGACTATTGATTGAAGTAGGGGGTGGTTTCACAACAGAGCTCCAGTGACATTGTGATGTCTAGCCACCCTCTTTGCCTTTATGTCAATCATCTCCATCTTGAAAGTTGAGTAATGGTCTTCTGTCATATTACTTAGAACTCGTCAAACCCGTTGAGCATCATTGAGACCTGGCAGTTCTGTTAACCCAATTCTTCCTCCATCCTCCTCCCTATCGTCATCACCTCGTGTTGTAACCAAGGTGATTTACATGAATTGCATTATTCGTGAGCTATGCCAGATTACACCATGGATGATGAATTATACAGCATTGCCTATCTCTCATACTTCCTTTCTTTCTCTCCTCTTTCCTCCCTTCTTACTTCCCCCCTGTTGCCCTGACCTTATTTCTACCCCCTCCCCCACACTCTTCCCCATTTCTTCTCCTCCTCTTTTACTCCAGTCCCTCTCTTCTTCCAGCCATCCGGCGTGATGGAGTCCTCGGACGAGGAGACACTGAGCGAGCGCTCCTGCGTCAGCGAGAAGAGCGAGCGGTCTTTGCGTAGCGAGCGCTCGGGGGGCTCCCTGTCCCCCTGCCCGTCCGGACCCCAGGGCCCCCCTGGGGACACCCTACCCTGGAACCGACCGTCCAGACACGAGAGAGGAGAGAGGAGGAAGAGGAAGACCCACGACTCGGTGCTGGACCCGGCGGAGAGGGCGGTGGTGCGTGTTGCAGGTAAGACGTTTGGGAAATGTATACTGCTACAACACTCAGCTGGAAACGGCAGGGTATACCTGCAGAGATGGGAACTGATAATGGTCCCCCTTCAGTGGGGTAAGAATGGAGGCAAATGTGTGGCAATGGTTTTCATTATAACCTCAACATTATATTACACATTGGAATGTTGTCAAGTCCAATCTTGATCTAATTCAAGTACTAGCTATCTTTGTAATTATTGTGCTGTATGGGAAGGAGTTTGGAGGATGTGGCTACATCTCTCCATCCCACTTTACCCTTGTGGATGTGGGTTGGGAGTGCATTGTACTAGCCTTGTGTGGAAAAAACATATCATATCATAGCAGTGCTCCAATTGGCAGCAACTAGGCATATATATTTTTTAACAGTGTGTACTTTCACTAAAGGCTTGTGATACCGCTTCGAAGATATCAGACAAAATCATCTGTCAGGTTTATGCTTTGAGGTAAAAAAAAAAAGTTTAATCAGTGAACCTGTCATTGTTCCAACTTGGGTTGTATAAGGGAGTAAAGTGTTTGTGATGGAAGGAGCGACTGAGATACAGTGAACAAAGAATGGTTATGTATGCTGCGGTTGTTTCCTCAGGCATGCAAGCTGCTCTTCGCCTGCTATTTCTGCTGATTTCATTACTCTTTACATTTACATTTTTGTCATTTAGCAGACGCTCTTATCCAGAGCGACTTACAGTTAGTGAGTACATACATTTATTTGTATTTATTTTTCATACTGGCCCCCGTGGGAATCGAACCCACAACCCTGGCGTTGCAAGCGCCATGCTCTACCAATTGAGCTACACGTGGCTCTACCAACTGAGCTACAATCAGTGTCCCACTGGGCACAGACGTCAATTCAACGTCTATTCCACGCTGGTTCAACTTAATTTCACAATGTTGATTCAACCAGTGTGTGCTCCTGATAACTGTTGTGAATCATGCACTAAAGCAGAGAACATGCAGATATCCAGACTGAGCCATCAAAATGTTTTTTAAAAAATTGGGACTGGTGAACTGCAATCCACTTCAAAAAATGGTTTTATACAACACAGGGTAACACTTAAACAGCTTGCACTTATGTGCACTTATCAGGATTCAGCTGTATTTACTAACCAGTGTGAAGGAGAGAGGAGGCAGTCAACAAATCCCTGGTCAGAGGTCAAGAGAAAGGAGGGAGGAAGGAGGAGTGTGAGAAAAAATGTCAGTCCATTCGTCACGGTTTGTGTCGCGATGTAAACTGTCATGCTAAAGCTACAAACAGGTCTTTCTTTTATTGATGGCTTGAAGCAGTAGTGACATGCGTTTCAGGCGACGCATGTCACACTGTGTTTTCTTTTTTGAACCCTTGTTTCTCATTTGAACCAATGTTTTTGAGGTTTCGACCGTACTGGTTAGTTGACAGTTGTGGTCGTCTCCTGGTACTAAGAGTTGGAATTCACAGCTGTCCTGATGTGTTTGGGCTTTGGGCTGTGTGTGCTTGTGTGTGTGTGTGTGAAAGTTTTTTGAGAATGTGTGTGTATGTGAGTGTGTGTAAGTAAGTGGGTGGGCAGAGGAAAGGCGCTGTCTGTGTCAGACTGGTTTGATTATGAGAGAGAATTCTTGGCTCGCTGTTGGCAGCAGGACCTTTGACTGACGTCTTGGCTCAAAGTTGTTGTGTGGTGGCATGCAGAATACAGATGTATCATCTTTATTCAAGGGGACAAGGCACTCCTATAATTTCATATTGGTTTTAATTGTGGATGCAACTGAGGATGAGTATGAAGTGAGAATCAATATAAACTAGACTAAATGCTATTGTGACTGTTTATATTAACATGTCTGGCCATTTCATAATTATAATATCCTGTATTATTTGGATTAATTGTAATTAATATGACCAAATTACTTTTGAACAAAATCTGTTTCGTGGCATGTGGAAATTGGAAGCGTTAGAAGCGGATGAGGCTGAGCATCTGTATGTCACACGGAACATAGGCTACGTTTGTCACATGAATTGTTAAATTATTTTCAAAACAGTTCAAAAACAAGATCTCCTGCTATTGTGGATTATTTATTGAGTTATTCATTATTTTGAAGTAGCTGTCTTCTCTTGAGGGATTTTGATATTTGCTGACTTGTATAGCCTATGTGTAAATGTGCATGTGTAATGAGTGTGTGCGACTGTTGGCTGGAGGCACAGTGTATCCAGGTGTGTGAATGCGGTGGGGGAAATGTATGGACATACAGTATTTACTGAGGCCCCAGACATATGGTGCCTGCATGGAACTGAGGCGTCTAGGCGACTGCCTGCCTGAGCTCTTGCTCAAAACAAATTCACCAGGCAGCTCAAAAGACATCTCTTAGCCTGGCTGGGCCCTATTCCCCTGTTGCCATGGGTACCTGCATGCACACAGTCTCCCAGTTTCCATGGCTATGAAGGGAGCAGGAAAGACTCTGGAAAAGTGAGAAAAAAGGGCCAAAACAAATAGTGAAACAGAGAGAGAGAGCATTTGAATTTTAATTTAAGTTTGAGGGGGACACAGAGAAAAGTAGAGTGAGGGATAGACTCAATCCAGAGGAATCCACAATTACAAGAAAAAACAGAGAATGGACAGAGAGGAGAAGGAGGGCAGACAGAGAAAATGGGCAAGGTTCAAAGAGGGGGAGGATAGGAGGAAGAGTAATGATGACATCTAAAAAGAGACAGGGGTGAGAGAGGACGTGTGGAGGGGAAAGGGGGATGTGAGCAATTTGGACTGGGAAAAGGGAGTTGGAATGCCACGCTATAAATCAATTATGTCTGTTACTTAAAACACACGTCAACAGAGGCCCCATACACACAACCTCAGAACACCCTGAGAACCCAAGCCAAGGAGCCATAATGTATTCGCAATAGACCTGATTCAATCTTCTGCCCTAATAGGTGCTTTGGAATATTAGCGACAAATTAGCGACTTAGAGGACTAAATCAGTGCATATAAAAATGCAATAGGCTATGTTGAAAGTGTGTTGCTCTACTAGTGTAGAGTAGGTATGCCTCATAGTGTGTGTGTGTTCAAATCAAATTGTATTCATTCAGTCACATGCTTTGTAAACAACAGGTGTAGACTAACAGTGAAATGCTTACTTAGGGGTCCTTCCCATCAATGCAGAGAGAAAGAAAATAGAAAATAATAGAAAGTAATAACAAAAGTAATAATAAATACACAATGAGTAACGATAACTTGGCTATATCCACGGGGTACCAGTACAGAGTCGATGTGCAGGGGTACGAGGTAATTGAGGTAGATATGTACATATAACTAGGAATAAAGTGACTAGTCAACAGGATAGATAATAAACAGTAGCAGCAGCGTATCTGATGAGTCAAAAGAAGTTAGTGCAAAAAGGGTCAATGCAGATAGTCCGGGTAGCTATTTGGTTAACTATTTAGCAGTCTTATGGCTTGGGGGTAGATGCTGTTCATGCTGTTGTTGGTTCCAGACTTGGTGCATCGGTACCGCTTGCCCTGCGATAGCAGAGAGAACAGTCTATGACTTGGGTGTCTGGGATCTTTGGCAATTTTTAGGGCCTTTCTCTGACACCGCCTGGTATAGAGTTCCTGGATGGCAGGGAGCTCGGCCCCAGTGATGTACTGGGCAGTACACACTATTCGCTGTAGTGCCTTGCGGTCAGATGCCAAGCAGTTGCCATACCCACCGGTGATGCAGCCAGTCAAGATGCTCTCAATGGTGCAGCTGTATAACTTTTTGAGGATCTGAGGGCCCATGGAGGGCACTATGGTGTTGAACGCTGACCTGTAGTCAATGAACAGCATTCTCACATAGGTGTTCCTCTTGTACAGGTAGGAGAGGGGAGTGTGGAGTGCAATAGCGATTGCGTCATCTGTGGATCTGTTGGGGCAGTATGCGAATTGGAGTGGGTCCAGGGTGTCTGGGATGAGGGTGTTGATGTGTGTGTAGGTCACATTCACTGTCTGCACCTGGACTCAGCATGATCCAACAAAGATGACTCAAGCACATTTCATCATGTTTCATCAGTGCTTCTTTTATCACACAGGGTCACATAAAAAGTCGTACTTTGCACTTATGACCACTAAATGGGGATATAATGATTTGGTCACCCTGTAAAGATCCTGACAGACTTGCCTTGAGGTTCCATATCGCCCAGCTCTACTTGACTGTCTTAACTGTTTTTTCTTATTATCTGATGATGGTTTATGGAGGGAATCTTATTAGACCATTTGGGGTGAATCTAAGTTCAATTAGAATGATAAAGCTACTAGAATACCTTTAAGGGATTATGCTCTGTGTCTGTCAAAGTGTGCTCTATCAACCAATGCCCATAGGAAGATTATATAACTGATAACAGTAGTCAAGCTGTCAGTGGATCTACCCATATACCGTAAAACGGATGTCATCTGAGTCACATCACCCTTCAGTTCATTCCCATCACTATTACTTCTTCCTCTCGTCTCTCTGTGTGTACTGTGTACTGCTGCGGGAGCCAATGGACGGCCAACAGCCATGTCTGCTGCCCTGCTTTGCTTTAATTTCCCAAACTCTACAGTCAGAGTGACTGGAATCAGTGTGTGGTAGTGTCTGTGTGCTTGCCAGGTTTGATGGCTGAAAGGCTACATTTTGTGGGTTTGTATGTTCGTATTCATACAAAGCATTCACGAATGTAGATAATTGGATGTGTGTGTGTGTTTGTAAAGAGAGAAGAAGTGGGAGGGTGACTGAAAGAAATGGACAGACATGACTTAGAAGAAAGAAAATATCTCCATGGAGTTGCACTGAATAATTTAGCCTCAACTCATCTCATTGGTTCTCTCCATTTCTCACTCCCTCTTTGCCTCACATCCTACATGTTGGGAACAAAATAAGACTGTCATCTTTTCTTACCCCCATCTACAGTGGGGAGAACAAGTATTTGATACACTGCCGATTTTGCAGGTTTTCCTACTTACAAAGCATGTAGAGGTCTGTGATTTTTATCATAGGTACACTTCAACTGTGAGAGACGGAATCTAAAACAAAAATCCAGAAAATCACATTGTATGATTTTTAAGTAATTAATTTGCATTTTATTGCATGACATAAGTATTTGATCACCTACCAACCAGTAAGAATTCCGTCTCTCACAGACCTGTTAGTTTTTCTTTAAGAAGCCCTCCTATTCTCCATTCATTACCTGTATTAACTGTACCTGTTTGAACTCGTTACCTGTATAAAAGACACCTGTCCACACACTCAATCAAACAGACTCCAACCTCTCCACAATGGCCAAGACCAGAGAGCTGTCTAAGGACATCAGGGATAAAATTGTAGACCTGCACAAGGCTGGGATGGGCTACAGGACAATAGGCAAGCAGCTTGGTGAGAAGGCAACAACTGTTGGCGCAATTATTAGAAAATGGAAGAAGTTCAAGATGACGGTCAATCACCCTCGGTCTGGGGCTCCATGCAAGATCTCACCTCGTGGGGCATCAATGATCATGAGGAAGGTGAGGGATCAGCCCAGAACTACACGGCAGGACCTGGTCAATGACCTGAAGAGAGCTGGGACCACAGTCTCAAAGAAAACCATTAGTAACACACTACGCCGTCATGGATTAAAATCCTGCAGCGCACGCAAGGTCCCCCTGCTCAAGCCAGCGCATGTCCAGGCCCGTCTGAAGTTTGCCAATGACCATCTGGATGATCCAGAGAAGGAATGGGAGAAGGTCATGTGGTCTGATGAGACAAAAATAGAGCTTTTTGGTCTAAACTCCACTCGCCGTGTTTGGAGGAAGAAGAAGGATGAGTACAACCCCAAGAACACCATCCCAACCGTGAAGCATGGAGGTGGAAACATCATTCTTTGGGGATGCTTTTCTGCAAAGGGGACAGGACGACTGTACCGTATTGAGGGGAGGATGGATGGGGCCATGTATCGCGAGATCTTGGCCAACAACCTCCTTCCCTCAGTAAGAGCATTGAAGATGGGTCGTGGCTGGGTCTTCCAGCATGACAACGACCCGAAACACACAGCCAGGGCAACTAAGGAGTGGCTCCGTAAGAAGCATCTCAAGGTCCTGGAGTGGCCTAGCCAGTCTCCAGACCTGAACCCAATAGAAAATCTTTGGAGGGAGCTGAAAGTCCGTATTGCCCAGCGACAGCCCCCGAAACCTGAAGGATCTGGAGAAGGTCTGTATGGAGGAGTGGGCCAAAATCCCTGCTGCAGTGTGTGCAAACCTGGTCAAGACCTACAGGAAATGTATGATCTCTGTAATTGCAAACAAAGGTTGCTGTACCAAATATTAAGTTCTGCTTTTCTGATGTATCAAATACTTATGTCATGCAATAAAATGCAAATTAATTACTTACAAATCATACAATGTGATTTTCTGGATTTTTGTTTTAGATTCCGTCTCTCACAGTTGAAGTGTACCTATGATAAAAATTACAGACCTCTACATGCTTTGTAAGTAGGAAAACCTGCAAAATCGGCAGTGTATCAAATACTTGTTCTCCCCACTGTATTTCGTAATGTTCTTGTATTCCATAATATTCAGACTGAACCAATCAGTTGCGGATGGATTATACAGTTCATCTTCTTCTACTAGTCATGTCTGTATTATTCACAGTACTGAGGAAATGCTGATGATGCGTAACAGCTGAAGGCTATGGATGATGTCTGGTTTATGTCAGGCTAGGAAGCACTGTGACAGTACAGCATTAGTCAGGGGAAGGCTGGGCTTGGAGAAAGCTCTATGGCAGGTATCCCTTTACTGACATGCGTTTGTCTGGACTTCTGAGATCCCCTTACACACAGACGTGTCCTGCCCCACCCATAGGCCTACTACACACAGCCTCCCATCTTATGGACGTCAGACACAACACACGTCAGTCTCACCTGTCTAGATCCCCTTACCTCTTGTCGATGGTATAGGTTACTGTGAACATGCCATTCAATTCAATAGACTTTATTGACATGGCAAGTTAAATTACTTACATTGTAAATGTACATAAAACAAAAATGGTGGGACCAACAGCAATAATAATAGTAGTAGTGGAAATGGGATTACCATTAACAGCAACTACAACAACAATATTATGAGAATAATAATACATTAAAGCAATAGTAGTCGACCAGTCTCAACTTGACTGAGAAGCCACATGGCATGGTATGAAAGCCAAAACAAAACAAAATGAGAAAAGAATATTGACATTACATTGCACTTTTCACTGGCTGTCCCTCAGGTTGTGGTAGGAGGACACATATTTGGCTGCCAAAATGGCACATTCATTGATTATACTAGGCTATAGATGAGCCACCTATAGGATTAGGCCTATGGGATATTATGGATCTTTATCACCTTGAGATTATACACTGCTCAAAAAAATAAAGGGAACACTAAAATAACACATTCTAGATCTGAATGAAATAATCTTATTAAATACTTTTTTCTTTACATAGTTGAATGTGCTGACAACAAAATCACAAAAAAATTATCAATGGAAATCAAATGTATCAACCCATGGAGGTCTGGATTTGGAGTCATCCTCAAAATTAAAGTGGAAAACCACACTACAGGCTGATCCAACTTGATGTAATGTCCTTAAAACAAGTCAAAATGAGGCTCAGTAGTGTGTGTGGCCTCCACGTGCCTGTATGACCTCCCTACAATGCCTGGGCATGCTCCTGATGAGGTGGCGGATGGTCTCCTGAGGGATCTCCTACCAGACCTGGACTAAAGCATCCGCCAACTCCTGGACAGTGTGGTGCAACGTGGCGTTGGTGGATGGAGCGAGACATGATGTCCTAGATGTGCTCAATTGGATTCAGGTCTGGGGAACGGGCGGGCCAGTCCATAGCATCAATGCCTTCCTCTTGCAGGAACTGCTGACACACTCCAGCCACATGAGGTCTAGCATTGTCTTGCATTAGGAGGAACCCAGGGCCAACTGCACCAGCATATGGTCTCACAAGGGGTCTGAGGATCTCATCTCGGTACCTAATGGCAGTCAGGCTACCTCTGGCGAGCACATGGAGGGCTGTGCGGCCCCCCAAAGAAATGCCACCCCACTCCATGACTGACCCACCGCCAAACCGGTCATGCTGGAGGATGTTGCAGGCAGCAGAACGTTCTCCACGGCGTCTCCAGACTCTGTCACGTCTGTCACATGTGCTCAGTGTGAACCTGCTTTCATCTGTGAAGAGCACAGGACGCCAGGGGCGAATTTGCCAATCTTGGTGTTCTCTGGCAAATGCCAAACGTCTTGCACGGTGTTGGGCTGTAAGCACAACCCCCACCTGTGGACGTCGGGCCCTCATACCACCCTCATGGAGTCTGTTTCTGACCGTTTGAGCAGACACATGCACATTTGTCGCCTGCTGGAGGTCATTTTGCAAGGCTCTGGCAGTGCTCCTCCTGCTCCTCCTTGCACAAAGGTGGAGGTAGCGGTCCTGCTGCTGGGTTGTTGCCCTCCTACGGCCTCCTCCACGTCTCCTGATGTACTGGCCTGTCTCCTGGTAGCGCCTCCATGCTCTGGACACTACGCTGACAGACACAGCAAACCTTCTTGCCACAGCTCGCATTGATGTACCATCCTGGATGAGCTGCACTACCTGAGCCACTTGTGTGGGTTGTAGACTCCGTCTCATGCTACCACTAGAGTGAAACACCGGCAGCATTCAAAAGTGACCAAAACATCAGCCAGGAAGCATAGGAACTGAGAAGTGGTCTGTGGTCACCACCTGCAGAACCACTTCTTTATTGGGGGTGTCTTGCTAATTGCCTATAATTTCCACCTGTTGTCTATTCCATTTGCACAACAGCATGTGAAATTTATTGTCAATCAGTGTTGCTTCCTAAGTGGACAGTTTGATTTCACAGAAGTGTGATTGACTTGGAGTTACATTGTGTTGTTTAAGTGTTCCCTTAATTTTTTTGAGCACTGTATGTAATGGGGAATTGATATACACTAGTAATCAAACAGAAACAATTCACATTTTTCACAAAAAAATTGTCATTTAGCAGACGTTCTTATCCAGAGCGACTTACAGGAGCAATTAGGGTTAAGTGCCTTGCTCAAGGGCACATCGACAGATTTTTCACCTAGTCGGCTCGGGGATTAGAACCAGCGACCTTTCGGTTACTGGCACTACGCTCTTAACCACTAAGCTACCTGCCGGCAGTTATGAAACAATGAATGTGCACAAATTGGCGGGAGAGAGTGCATTCTGGAAAGAGAAGTGCATTGTGCATCTGGGTGCTGCATGGTCATTCCGACATCTGAATTGGACATGCAGCATTTCGGGTGATATGGCCTCTGCAGAAGTCAGGGCATTGATACTTCTAGTGCTTCGCGGAGCATTGCAGAGCTGTTGTGAAGGAAGTTGTCAAGGAAGTGAGTTTGTGTTCATACAGGATGTACAGCCCCCACCTACAGTCAACCAATCATTTCAATGCGGAGCAAGACAGAGACATTTGGGAGACGCATGGCGATGCGGTACAGAGCTCGATTTGGCCTCTGCATGCCTCCGGAGGCTCCGCAATTGCGTCACACCCTCTATATGGAGCCACTGACCACATTTTCGGATCAAGCATCAATTGGCTTTTAGTCTAGGCCTCTGCAATGGATTAGTTCACTGAGATGGGCGCATATATATATACAGTTGAAGTCGGAAGTTTACATACACTTGGGTTGGAGTCATTAAAACTTGTTTTTCAACCACTCCACACATTTACTTTTAACAAACTATAGTTTTGGCAAGTCGGTTAGGACATCTACTTTGTGCATGACACAAGTACTTTTTCCAACAATTGTTTACAGACAGATTATTTCACTTATAATTAACTGTCTCACAATTCCAGTGGGTCAGAAGTTTACCTACACTAAGTTGACTGTGCCTTTAAACAGCTTGGAACATTCCAGAAAATGTCATGGCTTTAGAAGCTTCTGATAGGCTAATTGACATAATTTGAGTCAATTGGAGGTGTACCTGTGGATTTATTTCAAGGCCTACCTTCAAACTCAGTGCCTCTTTGCTTGACATCATGGGAAAATCAAAATAAATCAGCCAAGACCTCAGAAAAAAAATGATAGACCTCCACAAGTCTGGTTCATCCTTGGGAGCAATTTCCAAACGCCTGAAGGTTCCACGTTCATCTGTACAAACAATAGTACGCAAGTATAAACACCATGGGACCAAGCAGCCGTCATACCGCTCAGGAAGGAGACGCGTTCTGTCTCCTAGAGATGAACGCACTTTGGTGTGAAAAGTGCAAATCAATCCCAGAACAACAGCAAAGGACCTTGTGAAGATGCTGGAGGAAACAGGTACAAAAGTATCTATATCCACAGTAAAACAAGTCCTATATCGACATAACCTGAAAGGCCACTCAGCAAGGAAGAAGCCACTGCTCCAAAACTGCCATAAAAAAGCCAGACTACGGTTTGCATCTGCACATGGGGACAAAGATCGTACTTTTTGGAGAAATGTCCTCTGGTCTGATGAAACAAAAATAGAACTGTTTGGCCATAATGACCATTGTTATGTTTGGAGGAAAAAGGGGGATGCTTGCAAGCCGAAGAACACCATCCCAACCGTGAAGCACGGGGGTGGCAGCATCATGCTGTGGGGGTGCTTTGCTGCAGTAGGGACTGGTGCACTTCACAAAATAGATGGCATCATGAGGAAGGAAAATTATGCGGATATATTGAAGCAACATCTCAAGACATCAGTCAGGAAGCTTGGTCGCAAATGGGTCTTCCAAATGGACAATGACCCCAAGCATACTTCCAAAGTTGTGGCAAAATGGCTTAAGGACAACAAAGTCAAGGTATTGGAGTGGCCATCACAAAACCCTGATCTCAATCCTATTGAAAATGTGTGGGCAGAACTGAAAATGTGTGTGCGAGCAAGGAGGCCTACAAACCTGACTCAGTTACACCAGCTCTGTCAGGAGGAATGGGCCAAAATTCACCCAACTTATTGTGGGAAGCTTGTGGAAGGCTACCTGAAACGTTTGACCCAAGTTAAACAATTTAAAGGCAATGCTACCAAATACTAATTGAGTGTATGTACACTTCTGACCCACTGGGAATGTGATGAAAGAAATAAACGCTGAAAGAAATCATTCTCGCTACTATTATTCTGACATTTCACATTCTTAAAATAAAGTGTTGATCCTAACTGACCTAAAACAGGGAATCTTGATCAGGATTAAATGTCAGGAATTGTGAAAAACTGAGTTTAAATGTATTTGGCTAAGGTGTATGTAAACTTCCGACTTCAACTCTCTATATATAAATACACACAGCTCTGGAAAAAATTAAGAGACCACTGCAAAATTATCAGCTTCTCTGGTTGTACTATTTATAGGTATGTGTTTGGGTAAAAATAACATTTTTGTTTTATTCTATAAACTACTGACAACATTTCTCCCAAATTCCCCCCCAAAATATTGTCATTTAGAGCATTTATCTGCAGAAAATGACAACTGGTCAAAATAACAATAAATATGCAGTGTTGTCAGACCTCGAATAATGCAAAGAAAATAAGTTGATGTTAATTTTTAAACAACACTATACTAATGTTTTAACTTAGAAAGAGTTCAGAAATCAATATTGGGTGGAATAACACTGATTTTCAATCTCAGCTTTCATGCGTCTTGGCATGCTCTCCACAAGTCTTTCACATTGATGTTGGGTGACTTTATGCCACTTCTGGCGCAAAAATTCAAGCAGCTCGGCTTTGTTTGATGGCTTGTGACCATCCATCTTCCTCTTGATCACATTCCAGAAGTTTTCAATGGGGTTCAGGTCTGGAGATTGGGCTGGCCATGACAGGGTCTGGATCTGGTGGTCCTCCATCCACACCTTGATTGACCTGGCTGTGTGGCATGGCACATTGTCCTGCTGGAAAAACCAATCCTCAGAGTTGGGGAACAATGTCAGAGCAAAAGGAAGCAAGTTTTCATCCAGGACAACCTTGTACGTGGCTTGATTCATGCGTCCTTCACAAAGACAAATCTGCCCGATTCCAGCCTTGCTGAAGTACCCCCAGATCATCACCGATCCTCCACCAAATTTCACATTGGGTGCGAGACGCTGTGGCTTGAAGGCCTCTCCAGGTCTCCGTCTAACCATTAGACGACCAGGTGTTGGGCAAAGCTGAAAATTGGACTCATCAGAGAAGATGACCTTACTCCAGTCCTCTACGGTCCAATCCGTATGGTCTTTTGTAAACCTCAGCCTGGCTTTTCTTTGCTTCTCATTGATGAAGGGCTTTTCTCTAGCTTTGCACGACTTCAGCCCTGCCCCTAGGAGCCTGTTTCGAACAGTCCTCGCCGTGCACTTCACCCCAGCTGCCGTTTGCCATTCTTTTTGTAGGTCAGTTGATGTCATCCTACAGTTGTTGAGTGACATTCGAATGAGTTGGCGGTCATCCCGGTCAGTAGAGTCGTTTTCGCCCTCTGCCGGTCTGTAGCTTTGTTGCCCCAATGTCTGCTGCTTGACCTTGTTCTTATGAACCACCGTCTTTGAAATGTTAAGGATGGAAGCAACCTGACACTCACTATATCCCTCTGCCAGTAAAGCCAGAATTGAACCCTTCTTTTCCTCACTCAAAACTTTCCTTTTCAACTCTTTTGGCATGGTCAATAGTTATTTTTTTATTAAAATTACTTTTGAGGTACTATTAGCACTGTTTTTGCCATCCAGCTGGTCCTATTGCAAGATGATAGTGATGACCACAGCAGTGGTTTTTATACTTTTCCTCGTTAAATAAGATTTGGTTCAGGTGATCACCTAATCAGTACCTAATTCAGTAGAATGAGGTGTGCCTGTGTTGGAATTCAACAGACACTGGAATGGAATGGCTGTCATACATGTAGAGATGCAGATTTAAGAAAAATGTGCAGTGTTCTCTTAATTTTTTCCACAGCTGTATATACAGTGGGGAGAACAAGTATTTGATACACTGCCGATTTTGCAGGTTTTCCTACTTACAAAGCATGTAGAGGTCTGTCATTTTTATCAAAGGTACACTTCAACTGTGAGAGACGGAATCTAAAACAAAAATCCAGAAAATCACATTGTATGATTTTTAAGTAAATAATTTGCATTTTATTGCATGACAAAAGTATTTGATACATCAGAAAAGCAGAACTTAATATTTGGTACAGAAACCTTTGTTTGCAACTACAAAGATCATACGTTTCCTGTAGGTCTTGACCAGGTTTGCACACACTGCAGCAGGGATTTTGGCCCACTCCTCCATACATACCTTCTCCAGATCCTTCAGGTTTCGGGGCTGTCGCTGGGCAATACGGACTTAAGCTCCCTCCAAAGATTTTCTATTGGGTTCAGGTCTGGAGACTGGCGAGGCCATTCCAGGACCTTGAGATGCTTCTTACGGAGCCACTCCTTAGTTGACCTGGCTGTGTGTTTCGGGTCGTTGTCATGCTGGAAGACCCAGCCACGACCCATCTTCAATGCTCTTACTGAGGGAAGGAGGTTGTTGGCCAAGATCTCGGGATACATGGCCCCATCCATCCTCCCCTCAATACGGTGCAGTCGTCCTGTCCCCTTTGCAGAAAAGCATCCCTAAAGAATGATGTTTCCACCTCCATGTTTCACGGTTGGGATGGTGTTCTTGGGGTTGTATTCATCCTTCTTCTTCCTCCAAACACGGCGAGTGGAGTTTAAACCAAAAAGCTATATTTTTGTCTCATCAGACCACATGACCTTCTCCCATTCCTCCTCTGGATCATCCAGATGGTCATTGGCAAACTTCAGATGGGCCTGGACATGCGCTGGCTTGAGCAGGGGGACCTTGCGTGCGCTGCAGTATTTTAATCCACGACGGCGTAGTGTGTTACTAATGGTTTTCTTTGAGACTGTGGTCCCAGCTCTCTTCAGGTCATTGACCAGGTCCTGCCGTGTAGTTCTGGGCTGATCCCTCACCTTCCTCATGATCATTGATGCCCCACGAGGTGAGATCTTGCATGGAGCCCCAGACCGAGGGTGATTGACCGTCATCTTGAACTTCTTCCATTTTCTAATAATTGTGCCAACAGTTGTTGCCTTCTCACCAAGCTGCTTGCCTATTGTCCTGTAGCCCATCCCAGCCTTGTGCAGGTCTACAATTGTATCCCTGATGTCCTTACACAGCTCTCTGGTGTTGGCCATTGTGGAGAGGTTGGAGTCTGTTTGATTGAGTGTGTGAACAGGTGTCTTTTATAAAGGTAATGAGTTCAAACAGGTGCAGTTAATACAGGTAATGAGTGGAGAACAGGAGGGCTTCTTAAAGAAAAACTAACAGGTCTGTGAGAGCTGTAATTCTTACTGGTTGGTAGGTGATCAAATACTTATGTCATGCAATAAAATGCAAATTAATTACTTAAAAATCATACAATGTGATTTTTTGGATTTTTGTTTTAGATTCCGTCTCTCACAGTTGAAGTGTACCTATGATAAAAATTACAGACCTCTACATGCTTTGTAAGTAGGAAAACCTGCAAAATCGGCAGTGTATCAAATACTTGTTCTCCCCACACTACCGTTCAAAAGTTTGGGGTCACTTAGAAATGTCCTTGTTTTCCATGAAAACATACATGAAATGAGTTTGAATAGGAAATATAGCAAAATGCATAGGAAATGTAGTCATTGACAAGGTTAGAAATAATTATTTTTAATTGAAATAATAATTGTGTCCTTCAAACTTTTGTTTTCGTCAAAGAATCCTCAATTTTCAGCAACTACAGCCTTGCAGACATTTGGCATTCTAGTTGTCAATTTGTTGAGGTAATCTGAAGAGATTTCACCCCATGCTTCCCGAAGCACCTCCCACAAATTGGATTGGCTTGATGGGCACTTCTTATGTAGCATACGGTCAAGCTGCTCCCACAACAGCTCAATAGGTTTGAGATCCGGTGACTGTGCTGGCCACTCCATTATAGACAGAATATCAGCTGACTGCTTCTTCCCTAAATAGTTATTGCATAGTTTGGAGCTGTGCTTTGGGTCATTGTCTTGTTGTAGGAGGAAATTGGCTCCAATCAAGCGCCGTCCACAGGGTATGGCATGGCGTTGCAAAATGGAGTGATAGCCTTCCCTCTTCAAGATCCCTGTTACCCTGTACAAATCTCCCACTTTACCACCACCAAAGCACCCCCAGACCATCACATTGCCTCCACCATGCTTGACAGATGGCATCAAGCACTCCTCCAGCATATTTTCATTTGGTCTGCGTCTCACAAATGTTCTTCTTTGTGATCCGAACACCTCAAACTTTGATTCGTCTGTCCATAACACTTTTTTCCAATCTTCCTCTGTCCAGTGTCTATGTTCTTTTGCCCATCTTAATATTTTCTTTTTATTGGCCAGTCTGAGATATGGCATTTTCTTTGCAACGCTGCCTAGATGGTCAGCATCCCGGAGTCGCCTCTTCACTGTTGACGTTGAGACTGGTGTTTTGCGGGTACTATTTAATGATTCTGCCAGTTGAGGACCTGTGAGGCGTCTGTTTCTCAAACTAGACATTCTAATGTATTTGTCCTCTTGCTCAGTTGTGCACCGGGGCCTCCCACTCCTCTTTCTATTCTGGTTAGAGACAGTTTGCGCTGTTCTGTGAAAGGAGTAGTACAAAGCGTTGTATGAGATCTTCAGTTTCTTGGCAATTTCTCGCATGGAATAGTCTTCATTTCTCAGAACAAGAATAGACTGACTAGCTATTTGGAGCCTGTAATCAAACCCACAATTGCTGATGCTCCAGATACTCAACTAGTCTCAAGAAGGCCCATTTTATTGCTTCTTTAATCAGTACAACAGTTTTCAGCTGTGCTAACATAATTGCAAAAGGGTTTTCTAATGATCAATTAGCCTTTTAAAATGATAAACTTGGATTAGCAAACACACCGTGCCATTGGAACACAGAACTGATGGTTGCTGATAATGGGCCTCTGTACGCCTATGTAGATATTCTATTAAAAATCTGCCGTTTCCAGCTACAATAGCCATTTACAACATTAACAATGTCTACACTGTATTTCTGATCAATTTGATGTTATTTTAATGGACAAAAAAATTGCTTTTCTTTCAAAAACAAGGACATTTCTAAGTGACCCCAAACTTTTGAACGGTAGTGTATATGCATATATATATATATATATATATACACATACACTACCGGTCAAAAGTTTTAGGACACCTACTCATTCAAGGGTTTTCTTAATTTTTACTCTTTTTCATTGTAGAATAATAGTGAAGACATCAAAACTATGAAATAACACATATGGAATCATGTAGTAACCAAAAATGTGTTAAACAAATCAAAATATATTTCATATTTGAGATTCTTCAAATAGCCACCCTTTGCCTTGATGAAACCAAGATTGAACTCTTTGGCCTGAATGCCAAGCGTCACGTCTGGAGGAAACCTGGCACCATCCCTATGGTGAAGCATGGTGGTGGCAGCATCATGCTGTGGGGATGTTTTTCAGCGCTAGGGACTGGGAGACTAGTCAGGATTGAGGGAAAGATGAACAGAGCAAAGTACAGAGAGATCCTTGACGAAAACCTGCTCCAGAGCGCTCATGACCTCAGACTGGGGCAAAGGTTCACCTTCCAACAGGACAACGATCCTAAGCACACAGCCAAGACAATGCAGGAGTGGCTTTGGGACAAGTCTCTGAATGTCCTTGAGTGGCCCAGCCAGAGCCCGGACTTGAACCCAATCTAACATCTCTGGAGAGACCTGAAAATAGCTGTGCAGCAACGCTCCCCATCCAACCTGACAGAGCTTGAGAGGATCTGCAGAGAAGAATGGGAGAAACTCCCCAAATACAGGTGTGCCAAGCTTGTAGCCTCATACCCAAGAAGACTTGAGGCTGTAATCGCTGCCAAAGGTGCTTCAACAAAGTACTGAGTAAATAGTCTGAATACTTATTTAAATGTGATATTTCAAGTTTTTTATTTTGACATTATGGGATATTGTGTGTAGATTGATGAGGGGAAAACACAAATTTTAATCAATTTTAGAATAAGGCTGTAACGTAACAAAATGTGGAAAAAGTCAAGGGGTCTGAATACTTTCCAAAGGCACTATGTGTGTATATATGTTACTGGTCGAATTTGTTTTTAATCATTGGACCAACAGCCTATTGACCAAAAACAATCGACTAATTGGGGTCAGCCCTAATATCTATTGATGTTTTTGTGTCTGCAATTTTTTTTATAATATTTATCTATTGGCTTCACCTGTGTATCTGGATAGAAGTGTGCAAAATTACTGTTTAGGTTTTAGGCTCCATGAAATACAGCACATTCTTTTAAACTGTGATGGGTGTGGATTGTTGTTGGAACAGTGGACCTTTTCTGCTCTCAACTGGCATGGCATTACATTCCATTGCCGTTAGATGGCAGGCTCTGCATTGGTTTCGTCCAAAACAAAAGCAGCTATCTTCAAAGCTGATTACTGGACACGCCATCTTTTTGAGTAAAAGCAGGTGGTGCCGTTACACCAGTCGGGATACCACCGAGGGGCGCTCCAACCCTACTTCACGCACTTGTGCCACGGCAGCCATCTCTTGACTTACAGCGACACATTTCCTCTGCTGGAAGTTTCTGGCGTGGCTGGTGGAGAGCCACTGAGCGCGAGATGTGAGAGAGAGACGGAGAGTCGCAGCCCTCAAGCGATGTCTTTAATAGAAGCGGCCATTGATTGAGCTGGGAAGAAGCATGCGGAGGAGCTAAAGCGGTTTAATCGAAGCAAGAAGACACTGATAAAAGGGAATATACGAACCGGCGTCCGGATACTATTTCTGTGGAGCCTTGTTTCTGATTTCGGAAGGAGCCATCCCACTATGACCCTCCTTGCCTTTACGCAGGCACGCTTCAGTGGCGCGCTCACGCACACACATAGAAAACATTCGCCGGGTAGGAAGGTCTGGTGGGGTTGATTTTATAGAACACCGCGAGCGATGCGCCTGGAATTGTGTATTGGTGAACACATTGGACACTAATGGGTCGATATATTCAATTAAATATCGGTAGGTTATAACGTTCACATAGACACTTATTTTACATAGGATAGAAGGTTGGAGCTTTCTGTTGCATATTTGGTCCACATATTTTATTCAAACTACGGATGACTCGACTTGTCAAGTGAGCGGCTTCACTTTTTGCTTCAACCAATTAGCCCTGCGAATCGCCACTTTCACAAGCAAACACGGGAGAGGAGCACATCCACGGTGGCTTTCAACGCAAAGCGGATTTGACAGCTGCGTTGGCGAGGAGAGGACCCCGATCCACCGTCCTGGATTACTGCGGTAGCGGGCCATTCGGCTGCTGGCCACCGGTAACAGAGGCACGATGGCCGGCTTCATCCCGGGCTTACTGCCGACCAACCATTCCCAGGAGAAGGAATTCGCCCAGGCGTACGAAGATGTTCTGGAGAGATACAAAGGTAAGGAACGAGAAGAAAGGAGTGGGCCCTGGCCTGAGTTGATCTTCGGCGAGACAGCGGGACAATGTCATAATCTCGATTGTTTCATTGTTTACGTTTAGGATAAATAGGCTACACTCGCTGCGTTACTTTGTGTCCCATCTGTGTTTCATTGAGTGAAACCAACTGCGTGTGTTTCAAGTCTGATCTTGAAATTAAATTGTGCCATCCAGATGCCAAAAGAAGCAGTTTTATTTAGTCCCAGGCCAGCTAACGTCAAGGAATTTCACCAAATGAGATGCACTGTATAATAGTTCATTACACAATTTCTTCCCTTTGGTTGCACACATTAAAACATGGTTTTTAGTTTTAATAACTAAAACGCTACATAGCCTGAAACCAACCCCGTTTTTGGACCTACTCCACCATGTTACCACCAGCATTGAGACGTGCTGTTTTATAATCATGACGACAGGGGCTGCTTTAAAAATGAATGCCACTGAAATTGACCGTGATGGAAGCAGGGAGGAAAGGGTGAGAGAGAGAGAGGGGGGTGATGACAGTTGACATGGGTCACATCTGTGATGCTTAGGTCTTGATGAAAAGCGAGTCCTTTTTAAATTATTGTAATAAAATGCTACTCTCTTTGGGGTTGGGGTCGTGCGTGTGTGTGGTAGGGAGAGCACAAGTAATTAGTAGTTATTTCATCCTCCTAAGCAACTTCAGGTAGTCAAACAACACTTGGGAAATAACCGCAGAGGCGTAAACGGTGGGGAAGAGATTATTTAAATAATAGTTTGTTGCAGTTATGCTATGGCAACGGAGCGTATAGGTATTGTGGGGAGGGTAGGACCTACAATTATTCTTGTAACAGAGCGAAAGGTGTAGAGACATTGGTAATGACAATGAACCACAAAACCACGTACCTGAACATGTGCAGGCAGCTTAATGCTTTTCAACACACAACCATTTTGAGTGGCCTTTTAACATGTTGCTCATCCATTGCCACTGATGGCAAGCTTGTATGGTGGCAGTACTTAGTAATAGCTGGTTTTATGTCAAGAATACATCTAATATATCAGTGTATATCAGCCGCTAGGTTTTGTTCATTGCATCAATAAATAAGTACTTGGCAATGTTATAATCAGGCAACATGTTCATGTTGATACATGTAACAGTGAATTAGAGATTAGATACCTTTTCATCTCTTATAACTGACACAGGGAATATTTTTTTGGGACACAGTCAACCTCTCACAACCAATTAACTGAACTGTGGCTACTATGTTAAACTTGTTTTATCTTACATTGTAACCAAACTTGGAATGGTTGAGTCACACTGATGCATAGTTAAACTTCCTTGTTACTTCCAATAAGGAAACTACCAGTGTTGGGGAAGCTACTCTGAAAAAATAGTTTACCATGCTACCAGTTACTTAACACTGGAAGAAGTTAAGCTATACTAAAGCTACCCTTAACTATATTTTTCTTAACTTAACTACTTTTTCAAAGTAACTTTAGTTAACTACTTCCTGAAAATTATCATATGTAAATCTGAAATGTCATAGACTACAAATTGCAAGAACAGATCACTTATAATAATAATATAATATGCCATTTAGCAGACGCTTTTATCCAAAGCGACTTACAGTCATAACTTAATGGTCATATGTTACCAGAATAATACAATTGAGCCTATTAAACACAAAAACTATGTTTCAAGTGAGAATTAGGCAGGTCTAAATGATTACCTACTTAACCCCTATTTTATTTTTGCAAATAACAAGTAGTGTGTAGTTCTAGTAGTTAGCTGCACCGCTACATGGCAAAGTAATTAACTACTGAAAATACTGCCTTGATTTGAATTTAATTCAACTACCACCAACCAAGCTACTGCAAAATGTACACTGAACAAAAATATAACCGCAACATGTAAAGTGTTGGTCTCATGTTTCATGAGCTGAAATAAAAGATCCCAGAAATATTCCATATGCACAAAAAGCTTATTTCTCTCAAATGTTGTTCACAAATTTGTTTACATCCCTGTTAGTGAGCATTTCTCCTTTGCCAATATAATCCATCCATCTGCCTGGTGTGGCATATCAAGAAGCTGAATAAAAAGCATTATCATTACACATGTGCACCTTGTGCTGGGGACAATAAAAGCTTAAATGTGCAGTTTTGTTACACAACACAATGCCACAGATGTCTCAAGTTTTGAGGGAGCATGCAATTGGCATGCTGACTGCAAAGAATGTCCACCAGAGCTGTTTCCAGATAATTGAATGTTCATTTCTCTACCAAACGCCTCCAATGTCATTTTAGAGAATTTGGCAGTACGTCCAACCAGCCTCACAAACGCAGACCACGTGTATGGAGTTGTGTGGGAGAACGGTTTGCTGATGTCAATGTTATGAAGAGAGTGCCCCATGGTGGCGGTAGGGTTATGGTATGGGCAGGCATAAGCTACGGACAATAAACACATGCATTTTATCAATTGCAATTTGAATGCACAAAGATACCGTGACGAGATCCTGAGGCCCATTGTCGTGCTATTCATCTGCTGCCATCACCTCATGTTTCAGCATGATAATGCACTGCCCCATGTTGCAAGGATCTGTATTCAATTTCTGGAAGCTGAAAATGTCCCAGTTCTTCCATGGCCTACATACTCACCAGACATGTCACCCATTGAGCATGTTTGGGATGCTCTGGATCGACGTGTACAACAGCGTCTTCCAGTTCCTGCCAATATGCAGCAAATTGGCATAGCCATTGAAGAGGAGTGGGACAACATTCCACAGGCCATAATCAACAGCATAATCAACTCTATGCGAAGGAGATGTGTTGCGCCGCATGAGGCAAATGGTGGTCACACCAGATACTGACTGGTTTTCTGATCCACGCCCCTACTTTTATTTTTTAAGTGTCTGTGACCAACCAATTCATATCTGTATTCCCAGTCATGTGAAATCCAAAGATTAGGGTGTAATGCATTTATTTCAATTGACTGATTTCCTTTATATGAACTGTAACTCAGTAAAATCTTTGAAATTGTTGCGTTTTATATTTTTGTTCAGTATAGTTCAATTACTATTAACTATTCCCCAACACTGGAAAATACTACCAGTGGTTCCCCTAGAAATAGTCATTGGCGTGGGGCAAAGGCCCTGAAGTAACCTGCAATAGAATCCTCCTTGGTGGCCAAGGCCCTCAGTCTACCCAGAACCATAGACGCTTGACTCTGTTTTCTGTCATCACTAAGATGCAGCTTGTCCTTTCTGTACCTTCCAAAGGTAGTTTACACAATAGAACATGCATACAGATCACACATAGAGGTCATATAGGTTTGTGTCTATGATTCCCCTCTGGTGGTCTGACTGCAGTGTTGGTTTATGCAAAGAACTTGACCCTACGCCCCCTTTCTTACCGTGTGTGTCACTTGTGGCAGTTCCATGAACAAAGGAGTGAGAAATGTGAACTGTCGGGTGCTGACTGCATCGCTTGACTATAATTTGAGGAGGCTATATGATACTGGTTAAATCATTCAGGAGAGAGGCTGTGTGTTGTCTCAAAGGAAGGCATCCCTCTCACTGTGTGTATGTGTTGTTCAGGGAGTTGACGGGTTCTCAATTACAATTGACAGGATATCCAAGGAAAAGCTAAGGCACAGGTACATGACTCATAAAATGGACTTGTCTCTGAGGCCAAAGACTGACACTAGTTTCAGGGGTATAAGACTGACAGATGATAAAGTTGTTTCCTGATAAAAGTTGAGGAAAAAACGAGCCAAGGAAAGCTCGGCTGAAAGGCTTACAAGGAAACTAGAGAAAGTCAGATTTAGTTGACAAGTTCAAGAACTGACTTTAGGCCTCTTGTTCCACCACTTCTAGTCCCCCCCCACATTACATAGCCTAAATAGAACCTTCCAGACTGTCTGTATGTGCAGTTCAACCAGACAGATCCACAACCTCCCTGACCTGAGTGCTTTCCATCCATCCAGGCTTGTTGTTGCCATCCATTAATGTGCCTGCCAACTCATGCCAGCTCTGTCCTGCGACTTTGTCTGTTGTTTCCACAGCTACTAGCTAGGCTCTGTTGCGTGTTGCTTACCCCCTAAGCAGACAGGAAGAGCGGGATGGATGGTAGGAGCTCCCTCCCTGTGGCCTTTTCACCCCCACAGTCCTCATATTATTCTGCTCTGCAGTCACGCACATAAACTGACACACACACTTGCACTCAGTCGGGCACAGACACACTGTCGTCTCACACACATACAGTACATTCACAGTTTCGGACACTCACACTTCACAGAATGCGATTACACTCGCACTCCCACACAGGCTTCGCACAGATTTTTACTTACACATTTCCACACTCACTGTGCATATTCTGATGGAGACAACGAGCGGAAACTTACAGAAGAATATCAGGAAGTGTTCGTATTTCCCCTCTGGAGTTGTGCTGACGCTGGTGTCCCCAGTTTTTATGGCGTACAGGAAGTGACAGGTCGTTCGAGGCCTGTTCTTCCTGTCTCTCCAATTCGCCACACGCAGACATGTACAGTACCCCGGGTCGTTCCACTGCTTCATTAAACTCTTATCTACGCGGTGCTTTGAATATTATGGCGGCCTGTGAAAACTGGTGCCACTGAGAGAGTCAGTTCAGCTGGCTGGACTTGAATTAGGGGTGAATTGGGGAAACAACTGCCAGATGGTGAAGCGTGATTCATCACTCCAGAGAACGCGTTTCCACTGCTCCAGAGTCCAATGGCGGCGAGCTATACACCACTCCAGCCGACGCTTGGCATTGCGCATGGTGATCTTAGGCTTGTGTGTGGCTGCTCGGCCATGGAAACCCATTTCATGAAGCTCCTGACGAACAGTTCTTGTGCTGACGTTGCTTCCAGAGGCAGTTTGGAACTCGGTAGTGAGTGTTGCAACCGAAGACAGACGATTTTTACGCGCTACGTGCTTCAGCACTCGCCGGTCCAGTTCTGTGAGCTTGTGTGACCTACCACTTCGCGGCTGAGCCGTTTGTTGCTCCTAGACGTTTCCACTTCACAATAACAGCACTTACAGTTGACCGGGGCAGCTGTAGCAGGGCTGACTTGTTGGAAAGGTGGCCACAGAGTTCTTCAGTAAGGCCATTCTACTGCCAATGTTTGTCTATGGAGATTGCATGGCCGTGTGCTCGATTTTATACACCTGTCAGCAACAGGTGTGGCTGAAATAGCCGAAACCACTAATTTGAAGGGCTGTCCACATACTTTTGTTTATATAGAGTAAGTGTGGATAGTCCCGAATTGTTCCATAATGGGTTTTGGTGATTGAAACTGTAACCTCCCCTAGTTTGGGTCTGACTGAATGTGTGCTGGAGAGAGAACGAGAGGGGAGACTGCGACACGAATGAACGATTTGGATGGAGGTGTTGGATTGTTACAGCTGGATTTTTCCACGTGGCCTAGTTTCCCTCCCTGCATCCCTGGTTCCTGTTTGCCTCGGCCCACACGGTAGAATGCGGTATGCATGAACACAACCCCTCATTCCTCCCTCTATCATTCTATCTCTCTGGCTCTTTAAGTGCATCTTCTTGCGGTCTCCCATCCTTTTTTACACTTATTCGTCCTCGCATATCAGTTATCCCCCCCCTCTCCCTCTCTGTCCTCTGAGTATGGGTGGAACAAACTCTCTGTTTTCAGTCTCTCTAGGCTTTTCCTCCTCAGGGCTCATTGCATAACTCCTCTCCAGCTGATTTCTGGAAAAGTATAATCAATGCTGTGTGTGTTTAGGGAAGAGGGGGTTCAACCATTTACATCTAGGCACTTACTAGGTTCTTGCTTCTGCACATGTGTACTTATATAGGGTGTGTGTCTGCTCTCTGCAGAGCCCTTGGAGCGGTTCCTTGAGTAAAATCGATAATGAGGCTCCAGCAGGCCAGAGAAGCCGAAAGAGGGGCTCTACTGTGACATCTGGATCGCTCCTGTACCACACACACCTCAGAAGCACTCCTCTATATGCCAGCCCTGTGCCAACACACGTGTGTGTGAAGGAGGATGTGTAGGTTATCAAATTGAGGGGGTAGAGATGTCAAGATGAAGGGAGATGGGGTGGGGTTTAAGTGTATCACTGCAAAAAGAGAGGGGAGGATAGGGAGAGGGGGAGGAGAGAAGCTGTTAATGAATTAATCATGGAGTCCTGTGCTAAAGCACTATGTGGGGACTGTGGCCTGGAGAGCATTGATTAGAGATGGATGCAGAAGAGAGCCGCTCTGCCTGTCTGTCCCTAGCAACACACAAACAGAACTGGTGTTCCCCTCCCCAACCCTAGAGATCTACTAGCCTCTCTCTCTCATTGCCGTAACAATGTGCAGTATTAGCATAGGTGTTCAGGAGAATAATGATAATACGCTTTGCATGTCTTAATACTGGGATTACCTTATGTTCTCTCTCCTATTACTTTTCACTGCACAGGTGCATGTGCTGCAAATCAGCTAAGAGAAAGCTGATCTCACAAAGGGCTCCCAGTTTCTCCCTATATTCCTCCCTTTCATTATCTCTCTCCCTCTGGCTTGGATAGGAGCCAGGTGAGGTGCTGCAAAGCAGCTATGACGAGGCTACAGCTCTCTCACCGAAACCCTCAGTCTCTACATTTCTCTTTCGTTATCTCTCTTCCTCTACTCCTCCCTCTCTTTCTGATCCAGAGGAGAGCCAGTAGGGCGGTTTACATGGTGAATCTATACCGCCCTTTCACCATGCTGTCCTCCTGACATGCTATCCATCTGTCTCCATCCTGGAGGAATCGACTGCTGACTAGCCTAGATTGTTCTCCAAGGAGAGGGTGGTCTATTCTGTCACACAAGACTAAGTGCATCTAGACTGTGTATGTTGAGTAGGCCTTGATCCCATTGATTTGAAATTATATTACAAACCGGGATCTGGCAGCAGGCTGTGGATTAGGTGAGTATTGAATGAGAGTCAGTATGATTCCAATGGGTCAGCAGGTGAATATCTCAGTTCAGTATTGCTGTTTACCATTCTATTTGACTGTGTGTGACTAAGAGTTGTGAGAACCTGCTGGCCCATGGCTTGTGACTGGATGTCTCGGTCCCAGGAAGAATCTCACTCTTAATCCTCCAGCTCGTGACTCTCAGCTGATCCAGTCGTTATAGGACAGTAGATCCCAGATATCACGGCTACCATGCCGTTACAGGTCACACTGTTGTTAGGTCATACACACAGTCAGAAAGACATTCAGAGTTTGAGAAACATGTAATTTGAACCCTGAAGAAATGGGAGATGGTATGGCATTATTAGGCTAACCCCTGTTCTGAGTGTGTGTGCGCGCATCAGACTAATCGCTCTTGCCGTTCCGCGACGGCGCCTGTTACTCTTTTCGCAGTGTGTTTGCAGTCTATGATCCTATGAGCCTGTCTGTGTGTGTGTGTGGATGTGTTTCTACTCCGTGTGTGTGGATGTGTGTGCGTGTCTGAAAGCTTTAGATGTGGGGCAGATTTTGCCATTCAAATCAGTCCTAATGTATAATATGTGGAGATGCCAATGTAGACAGACCAAATCTCGTTCATCCACTTTACTACACCGTAGTATGTCCCTATGAGACGTCAGCCAGGACACCCCCACCGATGGGACACAGTGGAATGGCCCACTCCTTCTCAGCATTCCTCTGCTTGATGTGGCACCTTCCATTTACTCCCCTGGCCTAATCAGACGGTGATGCTTTGGTGCTTATGTGATTGTGACTTAATGCCCTCAACATGGAGAGAAGGATGGATCACTTAGGTATAGTGAGGATCTTTGTATTGGCATATTTGCAGCCTACTGGGTGGGGATATTTCCCCAATTAATATGCAGGTAATTTTCCTTTTATAGAGATATAATAGTTATTTATTTCAACAGATGCTTTTATCCAAAGCGTAAAAGCCACTTATAGTTAATACATTTTTTCAGTATATGTGGCCCATGTAGGACTCAAACCTGTAACTAGTGTTGCAAGCACAATGCAACCAAATAAGCTGTAGGAACCGTTTGACTACCTTGTGTGGCAGCCTATATACCATGGACGTGAACTTTTTGCCTCTTGTAGACCTTGGACAATAGCACATCCTACACTACATTCCATTGCTTTTGTGCACCTGCCATTGACTCAAATGTGCGAATCCGGTTGTTGTGAATGAGCTTCCTGCTTTTTGTGCAAGGTTTCCATTGACCCATCTTTATTCAACAAGCGATGTCGCAAAAAAAAAAGCGTTGTGTAATGGAAACGGCAGATATTGGAGAAATGTTCTAAAGATCAACAATTTTTATCCGTTCAAGGGGTGTTTTGTTAAATATTTGTCAATTATTGCATTCTGTCCATGCTGGCTTTCACAGGCTACCTGTGACATGAAACTGATAGGTGGGAGAGCATACAGGTTGTCGCCAATTTATGAATGTGTAATTTGCCTAAATGTGTAATGGAAACACTTCAACCACTATATTTTGATTCAACACTGTAGGTTTTCACGAATGGTTACATCCAGCTGTTTCGCTCGACACGAGATAGTTAAATGGAAAAGCACCCTAGCAGGAAATTGTCACATCTACAGTATTTTCTATGCGAACGGCCTGAAAAATCACTGCACAAGTTAATGGAAACATAGCAAGTGATGATTGATTGAAATCCTTTATTACCCATTAGAAACTGAAAGACTACAGCTTCATTGGCTTTACATGGTCATAGAAAAACATGTACAGTGCAGTATCAACACCAGAAAACCCCTCACACATACAGTAGTAGGCTATATCAGTGAGCAAGTTTGAAGAATACAGTAGTCACCACTCACTCCTTGATAAAGCGTTCATCATACCATTCCTATGAGAGAACTGCCCTCCCTCCCGCTCTCCATTGATGCAGGAGGGCCACAGACAGTGTCCACTCCTCCGCTTCATCCTTGTCATGTCTGATTACCTTTAGTGGCCTTCTCGTTCCTCTCATCATTCCGTCTTTCTCCCCCTCCCTTCCCCCTCCTCGCTGTCTCTCGTCTGGCATTCTGTCTAGGTCTCATCGCTCTCGCTTTTTCTCTCCCTTCTCTTTTTGTCTCTCTTTCCCTCTCTTGCGCTCGGTCTCTCTCATGTCTTTACTAGGTCAATAGTCACCGGTAGTGGTAATCTGATGTGGGCTCCAGCTTTGTTAAATAAATGGCAATGATTTCTATGCCAGAGTGTGTGTCTCTGTGCGTTTGTGTCTTTAATTTAGTCGGTGCTTATATTTTTCCTATTTTACACATGTACTAGTGAATACGCATGTGTGAACTGGAAATTATATATTTTTTGCATATCCCAACTCTCCCTGGGACACCCTCGGAGAGTGGTTTCACGGCCAGGGTCTGCCATTATCAACGGCGACCCTGGAGCAATTAACATTTAGACAGGTGCAGTGAAATGGGGTGTTTTACATATTAGTAAGGGTTACGTGCCTTGCTCAAGGGCACATCGACAAATTTTAACCTTGTCGGATTAAGGATTTGAACTAGCAACCTTTCAGTTACTTGCCCAACACTCTAATAGCTCAGCTATCTGCCACCCTGTGCCTGCGTGCGTGCATATCTCCCCTTGTAAATGCCGTATCCTGTCAATTTAATTGCCACTGCCAGTACAATATCGGTGAATAATTTTCCACTGGAACAAAATCCTTTCTCTACAAGGGCCTATCATTTGTTATGCGATCAACGGTAAATTGATAGATTGAAAATGACCTCCATTTTATAAACTGGTAATTCATTTATGGAATTCCTATTTTTATATTGTCGGGATATTAGATTTGTATCGATCACAGGTTTGTTATCTCTAAATCCTGACCTTTGTTAATCTAGGTTTTATAAAAGACTCTTATTACATTTGTTCTCTAATTTAGCGTCCGATTACATAATAGATATGGGAGACATGGTGATGTGAGTTCCTCAAGGTGACTTTGTTTGCCGTAAAGATCTCCCACTGATCTTCTCTGTCATGCTGTTTCAAGTACAGCCCGCATGCATTCCTAACAAGGTTGTCTGCTCGCCTCTGGGCCGTCGTGAAATAAACAAGTCTTTGTTGATAGAAATGAAATTTAGGCTAACCTAGGTCCAAACCCTAAGTGTGCTCAAGGCTTGCAAATAAACAGTTAAATCATCATTATGACCATAATGGAATGTTATTGTTACGATTTATATATCTGAGATAAAATGCAGTAAAGTATGAAACATTAAGGCATAGTTGGTACAATATGTTTAATTTAGACTCATACTAATTCCTCCAGTTCTGTAGAAGATGATACAAATTTGACTATTTTCCTTTGGCAATACAACTCATCTTTACACTGGGATTAGTGAAGTCAAAGAGAGGGTGAGCTCCAGACAATCCCTCAGTGTTCAAAGAGAGAAGGGACGTTTTGAAAGCGACTGAGAAGGAGGGAAAGCAGCTGAATTGGAAGCTGATAGTGAGACTATCATTATTAAAGGAAAAGGATGTGAGAGAGGGGAGAAGGAGTGAATTAATCAATGGAGTCTAACTTTGAGAGGAGTAGTTTGCAGGTTTGGGGAATTGGGGCAAATTTCATTTAGCTCGTTACAGGAAAGGAATTGGTAAAGCAAATAGGCAATTTTAAAATTAATTGATTTTAGTTGCAGTACATCTCATGAATTCCCCCCCATTTTAAAGTGTATTGTAGCCCAATCCCGATGGTGAGGATTTGGTCAAATCCAAATTTACAATCCACATGTTAGCATTATGAGCACATTTGCAGGGAAATTTGCCACTAAATAACTTAAACTGTAATCCCTTTCAAAACAGAATGATTAATCTAAAAGCCAGCACAGAAAGACCTCCTTTTATGTTAGGCCACCTTTCCCTCCCAATGCTAATGCTAGCTAGCTTATCAGACAGACTGAGTGAAATGCCTCTCTCTTAACTGTGTGCTCATAATGAATGTCTGTGGTTTGGATATGACCAATTTAGCCGCTAAGTAGTGGTGATCAAACCGTGGCTGACTCATCTGACAGTGGACATAGTGATGGATTGCACCACTTTATCTGCTTGTCTGCGTTCGCTACTACTGCTCTGTAAGCCAGGGGGTATAGAGTAGGTAGCATAGTTTTTACTTATGTGCAATAGGTTATTTTTCTGTGTGGATGTATGTAAAGATGTGTGTGTGCTGTGCTAATCTGTTAAGGTGTTTGTTTGAGTGAATGTGTGCGTCTGTGCATTCTGAGTGTGGTGTGTGTATGTGCGTGCTAGGGCCGGGACGAAACCAGTATCGCGATACTCGTTAGGATCGTGGCAAGGAAAGAAAACATGAAGAAGATTTAACATCTTTAGGTAAACCGCCCTAATGTCCCCACAGTTGACCGTACGTACATATCCCAACCAGAAGCCATGGATTACAGGCAACATCCGCATCGAGCTAAAGAGCTGCCGCTTTCAAGGAGCGGGACACTAATCCGGACGCTTATAAGAAATTCCGCTACGCCCTCAGACAAACCATCAAACAGGCAAAGCGTAAATATAGGATTAAGATTGAATCCTACTATACCGGCTCTGACGCTCGTCGGATGTGGCAGGGCTTGAAAACGATTACGGACTACAAAGGGAAACCCAGCAGCGAGCTGCCCTGTGACGCGAGCCTACCAGACGAGCGAAATGCCTTTTTATGCTCGCTTCGAGGCAAGCAACACTTAAGCATGCATGAGAGCACCAGCTGTTCCGGTTGACTGTGTGATAACGCTCTCGGTAGCCGATGTGAGCAAGACCTTTTAAACAGGTCAATATTTACAAAGCCGCGGGGCCAGACAGATTACCAGGACGTGTACTCAAAGCATGCGCGGACCAACTGGCAAGTGTCTTCACTGACATTTTCAACCTCTCCCTGACCGAGTCTGTAATACCTACATGTTTCAAGCAGACCACCATAGTCCCTGTGCCCAAGGAAGCGACGGTAACCTGCCTAAATGATTACCGCCCCGTAGTGCTTTGAAAGGCTGGTCATGGCTCACATCAACAGCATCATCCCAGATACCCTAGACCCACACCAATTCGCATACCGCCCCAACAGATCCACAGATTAAGCAATCTCAATCGCACACCACAATGCCCTTTCCCACCTGGACAAAAGGAACACCTATGTGAGAATGCTATTCATTGACTACAGCTCAGCGTTCAACACCATAGTGCCCACAAAGCTCATCACTAAGCTAAGGACCCTGGGACTAAACACCTCCTTCTGCAAATGGATCCTGGACTTCCTGACGGGCCGCCCCCAGGTGGTGAGGGAAGGAAACAACACATCTGCCATGCTGATCCTCAAGACTGGGGCCCCTCAGGGGTGCGTGCTCAGTCCCCTCCTGTACTCCCTGTTCACCCATGACTGCATGGCCAGGCACGACTCCAACACCATCAAGTTTGCTGATAACACAACAGTGGAATGCCTGATCACCGACAACGACGAGACAGCCTATAGGGAGGAGGTCAGAGACCTTGCAGTGTGGTGCCAGGACAACAACCTCTCCCTCAATGTGAGCAAGACAAAAGAGCTGATCGTGGACTACAGGAAAAGGGGGGCTGAACAGCCCCCCATTAATATTGACGGGGTTGTAGTGGAGCGGGTCGAGAGAATTTCAAGTTCCTTGATGTCCACATCACCAACAAACTATCATGGTCCAAACACACCAAGACAGTCGTGAAGAGGAGACTGAAAAGATTTGGCATGGGTACCCAGATCCTCAAAAAGTTACACAGCTGCACTATCGATAGCATCCTGACCGGTTGCATCACCGCCTGGTATGGCAACTGCTCGGCATCTGACCGTAAGGCCCAGTACATCACTGTGGCCAAGCTCCCTGCCATCCAGGACCTATATACTAGGTGGTGTCAGAGGAAAGCCTAAAAAATTGTCAAATAATCCAGTCATAGACTGTTCTCTCTGCTACCGCACGGCAAGCGGTACCGGAGCGCCAAGTCTAGGACCAAAAGGCTCCTTAACAGCTTCTACACCCAATCCATAAGATTGAACAATTAATCAAATGGCCACCCGGACTATTTACATTGACCCCCCCCCATTTAGTTTTTACACTGCTTCTACCCGCTGTCTATTATCTATGTATAGTCACTTTACTCCTACCTACATGTACAAATTACCTTGACTAACCTGTACCCCCACACATTTACTCGGTACCGGTACCCCCTGTATATAGCCTCGTTATTGTTATTTTATTGTGTTACTTTTTTATTATTTTTTACTTTCTTGAACTGCGTTGTTGGTTAAGGGCTTGTAAGTATTTCATGGTAAGGTCTACACCTGTTGTATTCGGCACATGTGACAAATAGTTTGATTTGATTTGAAACAAACATCATTATGTTGTCATCCAGAGTCACATCTATTTATTTTCCAAGCTATAGCACCCAATACTTTTAATAAAGCAGGTTTTTAAAGAACCAAAGTGTTTGGTCTGCTTCGTGTTTTCATTTTTTCCATAGATAAAATATTGCGATACTGCTATTGTCCTTGCGCTAGAACTGCATGCCCATGCAAAATTGTTATTAGTGACAGAGAGACCTGACACGCCTCAGCCAGGTGGACCTGGTCCATCTGTTGGGGGGCGGGGTCTCTGCCACCTTTCTAATCACCCAGATTTACCCACAGAGCCTGGAGTGTAGTGCAGTGTCCCACCAGGCTGTCTCGCTCACGAGCATGCGCTCCCCCCCCCTCCCTCCTTAGAGGAGTGAGAAAATGAATGAGATGCTATTGGATAGACCGAAGAAGGTGGAGGAGCAGAGTGAATCAGAGCAGCACACACACATGCTCCCGCTGAATGAGAGAGTGTTTTGGTTGACTGAGACAGACCTATATCGCTTGGCTATTAGTTAACAATGATGTTAGCTCAAGCAACATTAGCATATAGCTACGTTGACTAAAAGCAATGCTAGCTAAAATCCCTTTAGGCTGCTTCGTAGGCTCTTTAATAGAAGGACAGTTATTTTATTTCACTTTAAAATGTGTGCCGAACAATAACCGTTGATTTCAAAGTTTAACAAACCATGTAACTCTATGCACAAGGACTACTTTTAACAATTTCCACTAAACATTTTTCAAAAATGAATTTTGTGGAAGAACTTTGGTAACAGAATTACGGTAAAATCTCCCTCAGGTTTTTATGCGACCATGTTTTCCAAACACTCTGTTAAATATCTGCTCCGAATTAAGATTCAAAGATGTCTGCAGAAAGAATGGGGTGTCAGCTTTGACATGGCACCTTGAGTTTGAAAAAATATATTTAGGTGATTGAACTACAGTAAGTGAAGTAGATTTACACCCGGTAACAGGTTGTCGTTTCCCACGGGGGGCCAGTATGAAAAATGTATGCACTCACTAACTGTAAGTCGCTCTGGATAAGAGCGTCTGCTAAATGACTAAAATGTATTGTAATGTACTCTACTGTGCTTTACTCACTGTACTGTGATATCCAAACTTGTAAAACAAAGGTCTATGATGGGTTCAGAAAATATCTGAAAGATATATGTGGGTTTTTGGTAAAGGAATTACAAGGCGCAAGGCAATATTTCTTAAACTTGCAGAAGGTAAACAATGTTTCCCAAACTAAATATGTGTTGATATTAGTTGGCAGTGCTCTTTTACTTTTTTGAAAGACTTTTTCTGGTAGATGTTTTCTAAGATCCCTTTTCCATCTGTTTATCCAGAAATCAAAGCCTTTACTTATGCCTCATTTCTTAGATGGAAAATGGTTGGGAAATGTATCTATGCCTTCATTTCCCCAAATTAGACTCTTAGCTTTCATTTGACACCCAATTTGCTATGCTCCTTTGAACACACGTTGGTGTTCATGTGTCCTTTTCGATGGAAATGTCCTTCTGCAACCAGGGGAGAAGAAGTGGAAAAGTGGGGGATGGGCACTTCACTCCTTCTCTTCCAGGTTAGCTGGTCTCCCCGTCTGCCACCCCTCTTTTTGTAATCCCCCTCTCTCCCATTCCTCCCTCCCTTCCTAATCTGTCGTTCCTTCACTCTGCCTCTCCCTCCTTAATCCAAGCGTTTTAATCAGCACTCTAAGACAATGCCATTCCAAGAGGAGGGATAGAGGGATGGATGGAGAAACCCAGCACTTATAGGTGTGAGGGGCTGGCAGGGGGATGAGGGAATATGGGAGGAAGGATAAGAGGAGGAGAGAGGGAGGGGAGTGCAAAGGTGGGAGGTAGGGATGGAATGATGATGAGCGAGAGAGGTAAAGGATGTGGCATGTGGTGGGGAAAAGAGTGAGGGATGGGAATGGAGGGATGAAGGGAGAGGGAGGGAGGGGTGGTGTAGTAAAGCCTTCTGTTGGTGATGCTCCCCTCAGGAGGCATGAGGAGGATCAATGAGCTCTGCAGTCTGGCTGGGATGAAGTGTGTGTGTGTGTGTGTGTGTGTGCGACTGCACATGCGTGGTCTAGAGGTACGAGTAAGTAGCACATTTGTCTTCTTGTGCATGCTTTGTTTCTGGTTGGTCATGTTTGTACTTTATCTTGTCAGTACAGGGACAGCGTACTGTATAGATTATGCCTTTTTAAGAATCTGTGAATCACTGTATGTCTCTATGCATAAGTGTGATTGAGTAACTTTTAGAACCATGTCCGCAATCCTTCTATATGCGAACAGTATGTGGGATTTCCAGGAGTGTCTTAGAGTGCTTCTATAAATGGTGTGTGTGTCAGGCCTGCGTGAGTATAGTGACTAGTGTGCTAGCAGTGTAGTGTGACACAGCAGAACAGAGTGAGAGATGCAGGGCTGGGAAAACATTCCTGAAATAACGAGGAGAGGAAGTGGAAGCCATCTTCTACCGCTCACAGGAGCAGTGTGTGGAGTGGAGGGGAACTGAAAAACACATAGTCTAACAGGCAGGCAGACACATTCGGCACACACACACACAAACATCACTTAACATGATAAAACCCAGCTTCACAGCTCAGTCACATTGCCCTCATGTACTGTAGGTCCTCCCAAACACCATGTTTACAGTGTAGCTAAGCTGATAACTGGAACCACTGGCAGACAGTTCCCTCCATGCAGAGACGTCTATCACGGAACTGCACCAACAGCTGTTTTCGCTTCTGTTTATGGCCCAGTTTTATCCTCCTCTGCTCCATTTGCATGTGAATTACTAAATGAATGCTTGTACAGTAATATCTCTATTGTAAATTGGGGAAGAATTGACTACTTTCCGAAAGTAATGAGAAAGTTTGCAGTAAGACAGTATGATAAAAGTGATGGTGGCGATGAAGAGGAGGAGAATGTGGAAGCTGGAGTGATGAAGTAAGAGAAACGGTAAGGTTAGAGCAGCCTTATGTTGTAGAGAGCGAGAGAAGCAAGACTGATGCCCTTGAGGAAGAAAGCCCGTCAACTTAATCTTTACATTCCAGACTGCTTGGATAACAGGTGTGCCCCATAGGCTTTAAAGAGAAAAACCATTAAAATTGACCGTGTGTCTGTGTGCTCAAATCTGTGCATTTGTGTGCATCACGAAGCAGTCATGATCTATTCATTCTGGCATGTGGTGGCATGGATGTGTTTTTCACTTTTTTTTTTTGTTGCTACACCCACATCTGTTTCATAAACATCCCCATCTAGCGTCCTCTTGTCACCTCGTATTATGAGATTTCTAAATCCTATAAAATGTGCAATCTTATTTACTTCTTAAAAAAAGTTGATGAAAGGAGTTCCTTTTGGGAAATTTCATCTGAGAAACTGGCTTGGCTGGGCATCAAACAGCTAGCTGCTAGGCTAGGCTAACCTCTGGCTAACACAGACCGCTGGGCCTTCAGTCTCTGGAAGTGGAGATATTTTTAAATAGTTATGAATATTGAATTAGTTTGGCTGTAACAGACTGGCCTTATTTCAGTGGCTGTCTAACAACTAGGCCAGTTTATGGGGATACATTTGCCTGTCAGTGATTGCCCAATTTAGAGCATTGCTTCTGATTGGGGTGGTGTGCATTTTTGTTTTGACTTTGTGATAGCCTACCTTTATGTGTAGTCCTACAGGTAACTGCCAAAATAAAGGAAACATTCGAGCAAATTAGGGATTCAAAGTATATTGAAATAGGTGCTTCCACACAGGTGTGTTTCCCCTCATGAGAAAATGCCCAGTTGCCCATTATTTTGGCTACCATGGCTAGAAGGAAGAGATCTCAGTGACTTTGAAAGAGGGGTCTCAAAAGAGCATAGGGGGTTTAAAGTGCGTTTGTGTGTCTCTCAATCACCAGATCTCAACCAAATTGAACCCTTATGGGAGATTCTGGAGCCGCGCCTGAGACAGCGTTTTATAGAGTTCCAGACACTAGTAGAATCTATGCCAAGCCACATTGAAGCTGTTCTGGCGCAATGCCCTTTTAAGACACTTTTATGTTGGTTTTTCCTTTATTTTGGAACTGACCTGTATATGTTTAAAGCATGATTTTGAGGATTTGTCGTTAGTATTGGTTTTGTCTGTTGATGTGTGTGTGGGCATGAACCGGACATGGTAGGCACAATCTGCTTGTACCTGCGGCAGACTGACAGACCGTGATCGTGCAGAACATGTTGTGGCGTGTGTGTCTGTGTCGGGGGTGATTGGACAGATTAGGCAGACGCTCCATACATCTGCTTCGGTACAACGCACACCTAGATTTTCTTTCTTGAAGCTCAATATAAATATGCTTACACACACACAGTGTTTCTGGAGAGTAAAAGTTCACAGGTGGATTAGAAGAGAGAGAGAGAGTACAGACATATAGCTATGAGCCATAGTTATAGCCGTGCCTGGGATTGCCTGCCAGGCTTTTTAGATCTCACATGATCGCTACCTTTGACTTCACATGCAAAGTGTTCTCCACACCTCTTGGCTGCAATTGGCATGTCTCCAGTAACTAACCAGGATATAGAACACTGTCTGACATTTAATACCAGTGCACAGGACAAGATGAAACTGAGATAGTAGAGGAGATTGTAGGCAAATCCGGTAAAAAATACTTTCGTCACCATGGATTAAAACTAGCATTACATTACTCAAAATATTCAAATAGGGTTTGAGGCAACTCTTTACCAAATTGCATTTCAACTAAGATTTGATATGTTACGTCAATACTGGGATCTTTCATGTTTCCCTTTGAGCTAATGGTATTTCAAATGGCTGTAGAGGGAGGTGGTGAATGAAGAGGCAACCTTTTGAGGAAACATTTCCTAAGGCATCAGGAGGCTTCTTCTGCACTTCCTCCTTACAGATGCCCTTTGACCACCACCTTGGCGTGGTGTCTGTGACCGCTCACCTCTGTGTTGTCTCAGGGGAAGTCTCAACAGCCAAGGGACAGCAGGTGTGGGAGGCCTGAGATACTGCTGAGCTGTTAATTAATGACCTGTGATCAGTAGCCTTGTAGACTCACTGACTGAACCCCCCCCGTGATGTGTGTGTCCCTCTTGGTCTCCTCTCGGTCTCTCTCGCTCTCTCTCAGATTCTGTGCCTCTTCCTCTCTCTATGGTCATTACTCACCCTCTTTAGTCCTACTCTCTCTCTCTGCACACTCATTACTTCTTCCGTTTGACCTTCAGTGTCTATATGTCTTATCTATCCCCTCTATATCTCTCCCCTAATCTGACTGCTCTGCCTTCTGTCCTAGTGCCCTGCTACTAATACCTTCTCTTGTGCCCTACATCATGGGATTGATTGTTATCTAGCACTTGGCCATCTTCCCCTGCAATGTCCCCGTGATATACTATACAAAGTATATTAGGTGTGTACCAAGGCACTGCTCTGTTCCCACTATTTTTCTAGCAGCCTCCATGTTCCATTGCTCTCTCTGCAAACTCTGGCTTTATAAACGTTGCTTACTTTACAGGCTCATTTTACCATTGAGCTAAATATATTGTGCATAATTATACTATAAATGAAATTGCACTATAAACACTACTTTTAAAAAAGCACACCACCCAAATCAGAAGCGATGCTCAAAATGTTACTCACCACTCCTAATAGCACTCTTAAAGCTCTGTATAAAAACAAGACTAACACAACTAAATAAAGTCGCTTCATTTGATTAGGTCTTGCTAGTTACAGTCTATTGTGGTAAAGGTTGCGAAGGTTTCGAATACTCAACACGCAAAACACCCGGTGGGCGTAGTTTATTTTTAGAGAAAGACTCACAAGGTCTATTTTCATCTGGGGAGGAAGAGAATAGAGGTCTGTTTAATGAGCTCCACCCTTCCCCTGTTCATTACTTAACAAGGTCTGCATTCTGGAACATTCCACAGTAGAAGAGATGGGAGCCACATTCTGTTATAGCACCTTTACACAATTTCTAACAGCCACACATTTAGTCACAACACCTGTAGTGAACACAGCTAGACCTATTGAAATACATGTGGTTAGCTTGTTACAATTTTTCCATGACAACTGGTCCAGGGTCAGTTTACTGTGTAGGTCAATGGTTTAACTTGGGTCTATGGGGGTGAGAATAGCAGGTCCTAAATCAGTTCTTAGGGGCAGAAAGTAATCAGAGCCTCTTGCTGTGGCTAGATGTCTTGTTCAGGCTGACACAGAGCTGTGGTCTCGCTCCAGTAAACTCCTCACCACCTCCAGGGCTCTGGAAATGAGTGGGCGGCTTGGTGCTACAGGGACACGTTTTTGAATCAGGAAACTGGTCAATGTGATGGAGAGCCGTCTGTCACGTCATGGCTCCAGCGACCTAGTTCTGCTGCTTGAGCACTGCGGTGGTCTTGCTCCAACAAGCTCCTCTTAAGGCCGTGGAGTGGGTGGGTATGAGCGCCACTAGATCACAGCACTGTGGACTGCTATTTGCCCATTCACTGGGTACACACATCAATAGCGGGGAGCTATGGGGGGAGGAAGAGGAGGGGGAGCAACAAAGGCCAAGAGAGAAAGGACAGAGGGAGGGAGGAGAGTGCACAGTGGTGGTGTTTGTCAGAGGCAAATGAATGAGTTGAGGCCTTTAACTCTGCTCTCTCTGCTCTCCTCCCTCTTTCTCTGCTCTCTCTTTCCTCTATCTGCTCGCCCTCTCTCTGCTCTATCTCTCCCGTTCCATCTCTGATCTCTGGCCCTCTGGTGGAAGTTAGGTTTGTTTCTCTCACTTCTTCTTTTACTGGCCCTGGAGAAAAAACAAATAAATAACAGGGTTCTTTTTATAGCTCATCCACTACTTCACTATAGTAATATAGCTCATCCACTACTTCACTATAGTAATATAACTCATCCACTACTTCACTATAGTAATATAGCTCATCCACTACTTCACTATAGTAATATAGTACTTTACTATATCCTCCATTTTTGAACAACTCGAGTTGTAAGTGATCACCATAAGAAACAGAAAGGAGCACTGCGAGGAACCCTGAATTTCTAAATGTATCATGTTTGTGAAAAACACTTTGTTAATGAAACCTTCATCTTGTACTTTCTTCTCAGTATCTTGTATTTGTCAGAAAATGCTAGCCCTGAGGTCTCTGATTTGCTGCCTCCTTCAGGAAGGGAAAGGGGTTGGTAAAATGGAGGGAAGTGTTTTGTGTATAAACGTTACCGTGTTTAGAGGTGCTGACGGAAGGAGAAAGTCCCTGAGAGGAATGCAGTCAGGCTAAAAATGTTTTCGCCCACAGAGTAAACTGAACTAGAATGGCCTTACCGGTCCAGGAAAACACACGAGGAACGGGAATCGAGCGAGAAAAGGGAAACTGAGAAAGGAAGGCCTATTTTTAAACAGTTCATTTTGTAGTCATACGCTGCCTTTCTTCCACCAATGATCTCCTTTGTTATGTCTAGAGAAAAGTGGTCATAACTATGCGAAGGCTTGGCGGTTTCACTGCTCGGCTGACGCAAAGGAAAGCTACTGTAGCTGTTGATGGCTCACCACGTTGCTACAGTGGCATGTTTTCAGTGTTCTGAATTGTGCAACTGGTTAATGTGATGTTTGGGTGAAGTGACAATATGGAACGCGGTGGCTTGAGGCTCACTTCTGCTGTTTGCAGCATATGCTACAGTGGCATGTTTTTAGTATTCTGAATCATGAAACTGGTCCTTACTGTATCAATGCAGGCACAATGCGCCCTTTGACTGCATTTCCTCTAAATGCTTTTATTTCGCATTTGCAATAGACTAAGCTACAGAAAGTAGGCCAAAAGATGGAACGTATAATGGTGGTTCTAGTCCTATAAATGGGGAGGAAAAGAGAGATTTAAACGAAAGAGTAGAACAAGCCATTGGAACAACTGAATGGGCCACAGTACAAACACGTGAACACGCAGACAGACCAAAGAGAGGGAGGGAGTAGGGGGTGATGATGGACATGGAGAGAATGGTGGTTGAGGAAGGGATGGAGAGGTTAACACGATACACAGTGAAGTATTTCCAGTTGTTGCCAACCCTTTTCTCATGCAATTCTAAACTTCAGACACAGCTGTTGGTGGTTGATGGGTGTGTCTGGGTCTGTCTGCCTGGACTCTAAAGGGTTCAGTGCAGTCATAGGAATTCACCAATTGGTATTCACAGTAGGGGGGGGCCATGTTGTAAATCCTGACTGTATAGTAGATACTGATAGCTGTTACTAAAGCACGTAAGAATGACAGATGATATGGTGGATACCGAGCGAGGGAGTGAGAGATGGAGGCGAGTTGAGGTAGTGAGCAAGTGGGTGAGTGGAAGACATGGGAGGAGAGAGCCTGAGAGAGATACTGGGAAGGAGAGCCTGGGGGAGATGGAGACACTGGGGGAGATGGAGACACTGGGGGAGATGGAGACACTGGGGGAGATGGAGACACTGGGGGAGATGGAGACACTGGGGGGGGAAGAGTGAGAGAGAGAGATTCCTTTTGTAAAAATGACAGTGGACATTGAAAGCTGCTACTAAAGGGTGTGGAAGACTATTTCCTTACTGTAAAAATGACAGTTGACATATAGACAGAGCGGGAGTGAGGCATTGAGAGATACTGGGAGAGAGAGAGAGCATGCAAATTCTGACTACGCTAAAACCTGCCACTGTAGGGTGTGGACTGTGGAACCTGCTTCTATATCCTGTCCTTGTCACTGTAAAAATGACAGCTGACATATATTAACAGACAGAGAAGCACCATGGTCTGAAAGAAGGGTTCCATGCTGTAACTATACGTTCATACTTGCTGCTGTACCTGATAATGCCAGTGATGGTGTAGATCTAAATCCGCATGTTTGTGCAACAGTATCTTCTAAATCAAAGACGAAACGCAAAGCATGAATATGTTAGCTACATGAAGTAGCTAAGAGAAAACAATTCAATGTAGCCAAAGATTTATAGGGTCCCCTAGGAAACACTTATCAACACTTTGGTTCCTACCCTATCACAATAACTCCTCCCTGGCATTTTCATTCAATGTCATGTCAAACAACACTGTATTCAAAGTGCCCACTTTTATATTCTAACTATAGAATTAGAATAATAATTATATTTCCATGATTCCAACAGTTCACCCAAGTGTTTTGCTCTAAATTGCAAGTCAAATCGCAATTGCAACGTTTGGTTAAAAATAAAACTTAGGTTGCACATATCGTGCAGCCCTATGTGGCAGTGTGGAAATGATCTCAAATGAGTGCAGGAAATGCAGAAATGTATGAAAATGCTACATTCTTTTTGGGGTTGAAGTTGAATTAAACGGTATAAAACAATCAGAATGGAGAATGACCCTCACACACTACTCATAATGCAAATTTAGAACTTTTATTATTCAAAAACATAAAATACCGTCAATTAAAAAAAAACACTGTGATATGATATTTTGCCTGTATCGCCCAGGCCTACCCAATGGATTGATTCATGGAAGAATTAATAGATTGTGTATTTTAAATAGATAGCCAGTTGGACGAATGGGTGGAATGATAGATATCCCAGCCAGGTCACCTGTGATACAAGTCAATATTCGACGTCCATCCATGTCTGAGGATGTCGGGAGATGACTTTTTGAAATCCGCCACTATAGGCAACAGTGAGCGCTGTTACCTTCAAGTAGGTTTCGACGTTGTGGACGTGGATTGCCTCTGATTCCAAAGGTTGCAAGTTCCAATCCAGCGATAAAACTAAAATATCAAGGCCTCCCGAGTGGCGCAGCGGTCTAAGGCACTGCATTGCAGTGTTGCGGCATCACTACAGCCTGGGGTTCGATCCCAGGCAGTGTCATTACCGGCCGTGACCAGGAGTCCCATAGGGCGGCCTAGCGTCGTTAGGGGAGGGTTTGGCCGGGGGGGCTTTACTTGACTCATCGCTATTTAGCGACTCTTTGTGGCGCCTACAGGCTGACTCCGGTTGTCAGTTGGTGCAGCTGGCTTCCGGGTTAAGCGAGTGGGTGTTAAGAAGCGCGGTTTGGCGGATCATGTTTCGGAGGACGCATGACTCAACCTTTGTCTCTCCCGAGCCTGTTGGGGAGTTGCAGCGATGAGACAAGATCGTAATCACGAAACTGGGAGAATTTTTACAATTAATAATAATATTCTAAAACAACTTTAAGCCTATCCCAAACCATAACCCTTACCTTAACCATTCATAGTTAATGCCTAACCCTAAGACTTCGGAGTTAATTCCTAAACTTAACTGTAGAAATTCAGAGTTAATGCCTAAACTTATCTTTAAACACTTGATGTTTGCAACAACTTCGAAATTTGACGTTTGAGAAATATGGATGAACATCTAATTCTGATGTGAGACTGTGAGAGCTAGTTGTGATATCCAGGGCAGGGCAGTCATAAAAACACTGCTGAGAAGGCCACATTTTATGTAGTGTGGCGAGTAAAGATGAGGTCATAGATGATGCCTGGCCTGTCCTTCCGTCCTGCCTGTGGTAGATTTGATACGTGGCTTGATCCGGAGGGTCAGTGACGTGACTGAACCCCCACCCCCCCCACCTCCACCCGAGGACCCTTTCTCTCAATCCATTTTCATCGCCACCCATCTTTCCATCCATTCCTCCATCCCCACAGTGAATGCACCCACCTGGGTTTTGTCATGAAGTACCCAATCTCTCCATCCCCCTTTTCCTCCCTACCTCCCTCAGTCACTCCCTTCCTCCTTTCATCCTTCCATCCAGTGTGGTAACACCGGGTTGTTAATAACCACTAATGAAGTATAAGGTCTTTCTGCTGAAGAGTGGGCGGCAGCCTGGAGTGTGTGGCAATCTAGCTCGTTGAGTTTTAGTTAACGTTTTTAGTTAATGTCTGAAGAGATTCTACAAATAGTCATGCTGCTTTCAATTTGCCTGAAGTGTTAAAAGCGGACTACATTTCAACAAAATGTTTTGTCTGGTCTAGCACTTTGGAGTGATGGAATATTCAATGTGTGGGAATGACCATTTTGAAAATACAGCACTTGAATACAGCAATTTCTATCTTTCTTACTGTAGATGCTGTCACCCCAATTAACAGTTATCTGTGGATGCAAAGCATTGAAGGACAAACCTGAACTACAATGTGTTGAATCTCAATGAACATGCCTTATCCTTGAAATGTGATATCACTCTAAAAGACAGTGATTTCGACTTATTTTTCTCTCTGAATACAAATCTCTACCAAGTTATCTGAAAGGTCTACTGTTTCAATAGCTCCATGTTCCTTGATCTAAGCAGAGCCTCAGATAGTACAAACATTCCAAATCTCAACGACCTTTCATGCTCCAGAGACATGCCGCCACCGCTATCTCAACCCAACCTGACTATTTATTTACGTGATGACGGCCTTGAAAACCATAACGTGAAAGCCTGAAGTAATTTAGCGAAATTACCATTTATTCTGACCATTATTCACACTTGTTTTTATAGGTCCCATCTACGCTCATCTCTTCATAAATATGAATAAATGCATATTTTTTTATAGTGCGCTTTCAAAGCCTGGAAAGTCGTCGGGGAGAAGGCAGTTTCATAGGTTTGTTGGATGTGGCCCATTTAACAATGTAGGCACATAGTGAGTAGCGTAGCCATTTAGCACAATATTAGACAATGCTAATATTGGTTCCCACAAAAATGGCTTACGTTCATAACATTTAGCATTATGATGCTAGGTAGCGTTAGCAAAAGGCAAATTGGTCTTCATTGAAATAGCCTAGGTGTTATGTCATGAGGCTAATGTTAAATGTAGTGGAGCGGGTATAGAGCTTCAAGTTCCTCGGTGTCCACAATCACTAAGGAATTAACATGGTCCACACACACCCACACAGTTGTGAAGAGAGCATGACACCGCCTCTTCCCGCTCAGGAGACTGAAGATCTGAGGCCAAATCTTTTCAAAAGGTTCTACAACTCCACCATTGAGAGCATCTTGGGTGCGTCACCGCTTGGTACGGCATCCACAAAGCACTACAGAGGAGCACGTCACTGGGGCCGAGCTCCCTGCCATCCAGGACCTCTATACCAGGTTGTGTCAGAGGAAGGCCCCAAAAATTGTCAGACTCCAGCCACCCAAGCCATAGACTGTTCTTTCTGCTACCGCATGGCAAATGGTACCTGTGCACCAAGTCTGGAACTAATATGACCTTGAACAGCTTCTAACCCCAAGCCATAAGACTGCTAAACAATACTGCTAAATAGCTAATTAAATGGCTACCTGGACTACCTGCATTGACCCTTTTTCGCTCGAACTCTCTTGCACTGACTTTATGCATATACACTGGACTCTACCCACATACTCACACATTTACATTTACATCATTTAGCAGACGCTCTTATCCAGAGCGACTTACAAATTGGTGCATTCAACTTATGATAGCCAGTGGGACAACCACTTTTTTTTATTTTATTTTAAATGGTATTCCTTAAAGAGGTAGGGTTTCAAGTGTCTCTGGAAGGTGGTCAGTGACTCCGCTGTCCTGGCGTCGTGGACACATACTTACACTGACACCCCAACACACACACACACACACACACACTTTCACACTCCCCACATAAGCTGCTGCTACCGTCTATTATCTAGCCTAGTCATCCATACCTATATGTTCATAACTACCTCAATTACCTCGTACCCCTGCAAATCGACTCTGTACTGGTACTCCCTGTAGAATAGCCATGTTATTCACTGTGTAATTATTCCTCATGTCACAATTTCTATCTTTAACTTTACATTGTTGGAAAAGGACCCGTAAGTAATCATTTCGCTGTTAGTCCACACCTGTTGTTTACGAAGCATGTGACAAATACAATTTGATTTGATATGAGTGCAATGCTAAATTGGTTCTTATTGAACTGGCTGACACAGCAGTGGCAACCGTGCGTTAGCGAAATGCTATATCCTGCTAATGACTCAGAGCTAGGTGTGTCTAATGGTGGACTGGTGTCTCCTGTCTGTCTGTCTCAGACAACTGTGGAACTGACACCACGTTTGGGCAGCCAGACTATGTCCAGACTGAGTGGGGCGCAGGTGTGTATGCGCAGATTTGGCTGTCACAAATTCCCACAGACAAGAGTATGTGAATTCCCCAGAGCCACAACCACACCTAGAATGTGTCGCCCCCATAACTCAACATGGAGGCTGTTGCTGAGCAATATACGGTTTCTCTCACCTACTGCTGGGGGGTCTTTCTGTCTCTACCTCCTCTTCCTCTGTTCTCTCTTGCCCTCTCAACCTCTTTAGTCTCTCTCTCTCTCTCTCTCTCTACCTCTGTCTTCTCCACCCTTTTAAATCCTACATGCCTTGCAAGTCACTCCTACTCCTAAGAAGGCCACTGGCCTCTGTATAAGCATGGTGGTTTTGGAGAAATGTATATTGGTTTGTGAGGACATGTCCAGGCCTGTTGAGGATGTTCCTCTGGAGGCTATACACTGCACCACTATGCCCCACCCATGCGAGAATGGGGTTGGCGCCTCCTGAGACACCCCTGGACTCCCAGGCATGTGACACACACACACACACACACACACACACACACACACTTAAAAAACTGGTAGTCCCCTGACCTTTATATTAGGCGGGCATGTGCACACGCAATAAATAGATTGGCATATGATGTATAGTTTTCATATACAGAGGAGGAACAATAAATAGGATAAATAAAGAAAGAAAGATGCATTAACCCAGGAGGTGATAACAATGATACACTGGAGATCAATGGGATAATGTCTATAATTCAATGCATACACATGCCAGGTTGTAGCCACATGCAACCCCTGTGTGTATAGTATCTTATATGAGTGATGCTTACAGTCTAATACAAGAGTGCATGTGTAAATGTCCACTATTGAATGCTGACTGTAAACTCAGTTAACATGTGGGTTTTTGCTTCTGTCTGGTCCTTATTCAAATCAGTGGACATGTTTGTGAGGACTCAAAGTAATTGGATTTAACCTTAATCAAATTTGAATTCGGGCTGTAACACAACAAAATGTGGATTAAGTCAAGGGTTATAAATACTTTCTGAAGGCACTAGGTGCCTCTGGAGATATATACAGTGCATACACCAAGTATTCATACCTCTTGACTTATTCCATATTTTGTTGTGTGAATGCCTGAATTCAAAATAGATTATATAGATTTTATTTCTCAATGAAATTCACTGCTTGACTGAGGGACCATACATATAATTTTATGTGTGGGGTACAGAGATGAGGTAGTCATTCAAAAAACATGTTAAACACTATTATTGCACACAGTGAGGCCATGCAACATAAACTCAGCAAAAAAAGAAACGTCCCTTTTTCAGGACCCTGTCTTTCAAAGATAATTCGTAAAAATCCAAATAACTTCACAGATCTTCATTGTAAAGGGTTTAAACACTGTTTCCCATGCTTGTTCAATGAACCATAAACAATTAATGAACATGCACCTGTGGAACAGTCGTTAAGACACTAACAGCTTACAGACGGTAGGCAATTAAGGTCACAGTTATGAAAACTTAGGACACTAAAGAGGCCTTTCTACTGACACTGAAAAACACCAAAAGAAAGATGCCCAGGGTCCCTGCTCATCTGCATGAATGTGCCTTAGGCATGTTGCAAGGAGGCATGAGGACCGCAGATGTGGCCAGGGCAATAAATTGCAACGTCCGTACTGTGAGACGTCTAAGACAGCGCTACAGGACGGACAGCTGATCGTCCTCGCAGTGGCAGACCACGTGTAACACCTGCACAGGATCGATACATCCGAACATCACACCTGCGGGACAGGTACAAGATAGCAACAACAACTGCCCGAGTTACACCAGGAACGCACAATCCCTCCATCAGTGCTCGGACTGTCCGCAATTGGCTGAGAGAGGCTGGACTGAGGGCTTGTAGGCCTGTTGTAAGGCAGGTCCTCACCAGACATCACCGGCAACAACGTTGCCTATGGGCACAAACCCACCGTCGCTTTACCAGACAGGACTGGCAAAAAGTGCTCTTCACTGACGAGTCGCGGTTGTGACACCAGGGGTGATGGTCGGATTCGCGTTTATCGTCGAATGAATGACCGTTACACCAAGGCCTGTACTCTGGAGCGGGATCAATTTGGAGGTGGAGGGTCCGTCATGGTCTGGGGCGGTGTGTCACAGCATCATCGGACTGAGCTTGTTGTCATTGCAGGCAATCTCAACGCTGTGCATTACAGGGAAGACATCCTCCTCCCTCATGTGCTACCCTTCCTGCAGGCTCATCCTGACATGACCCTCCAGCATGACAATGCCACCAGCCATACTGCTCGTTATGTGTGTGATTTCCTGCAAGGCAGGAATGTCAGTGTTCTGCCATGGCCCATTGAACATGTCTGGGACCTGTTGGATCGGAGGGTGAGGGCTAGGGCCATTCCCCCCCCAGAAATGTCTGGGAACTTGCAGGTACCTTGGTGGAAGAGTGGGGTAACATCATCTCACAGCAAGAACTGGCAAATCTGGTGCAGTCCATGAGGAGGAGATGCACTGCAGTACTTAATGCAGCTGGTGGCCACACCAGATACTGACTGTTACCCCCCCCCTCCCCCCTCCCCCTTGTTCAGGGACACATTATTCCATTCATGTCTGTGGAACTTGTTCAGTTTATGTCTCAGTTGTTGAATCTTATGTTCATACAAATATTTACACATGTTAAGTTTGCTGAAAATAAACGCAGTTGACAGTGAGAGCACGTTTCTTTTTTTGCTTAGTTTATTATGTGACTCGTTAAGCACATTTTTACTCCTGAACTTATTTAGGTTAGCCATAACAAAGGAGTTGAATTGACTCAAGACATTTCAGCTTTTCAATTTTCATCAATTTGTAAAAAAATTAAACAAACAATTCCACTTTGACATTAGGGGATACTGTGTGTGTGTGTGTGTGTGTGTGTGTGTGTGTAGGCCAGTGACAAAAACTCTCAATTTATTCCATTTTAAATGTAGGCTATAACACAACAAAATGAGGAAGAAGTCCAGGAGTGTGAATACTTTTTGAAGGCATTGTGTATCGCTCTTTCTCGCTTTCTCCCGTCCCCCTCTGTCTTCCACAACTGGGAGAGACCACTAGCTGTGCTCTGTAGAAACTCTTCCCTTTCCTCACCCTTGGGGCAGTCTGTCATCTCTCTCCCTCTCTCGCTCTAGCTCTCTCGCATGACAGTGTCCAGAACGACTCCCTGCTTCTCCAAGATGAATGCTTCATTGTGTGTGAGACTGTGTGTTTCACCTCGTGACCCTCTCACACTCCAAGCTGTCCATGTGTTGTCTATTCATCAAAGCACGTTATTTCCCGTCTTAGACAGAGTGGGTTGCCAGTTTGCAGGGGACAGACCTTGTAAGGTGGGATCGTGGGGGAGACTGATGGTGTTTTAATGATGCAACGCTCTGGTATGACGTGGGGGAAGTCAATGGTGTTTGGCAACCGCGGTCTCACTCCATGTCTTAAATGGGCTGAGGTGTCATGGTCTACAGTCAGCCTGTGATTGGAGAACTGTGTGTTTGATTAGTGTTGCGATTGGGCACCTGTGGCAGTATCTATCTGACATGTGAACAAACGCACACACACACATCCCTCTGGCTCCCATCCAGTCTGCTGATGTTTCTACTTCATCTCTCTCCTTTTCTTTAAATCAAATAAAATGTTATTGGACACATACACATATTTAGCAGATGTTATTGCAGGTGTAGCGAAATGCTTGTATTCCTAGCCCCAACAGTGCAGTAGTATCTAACAATTCACAACAATACAAACAAATCTAAAAGTAAAATAATGGAATTTAAAAAATATATGTATTAGGACGAGCAATGTTGGAGTGGCATTGAATACAGTATATACATATGAGATGAGTAAAGCAGTATGTAAACATTATTAAAATGGCCAGTGATTCCATGTCTATGTATATAGGGCAGCAGCCTCTAAGGTGCAGGGTTGAGTAGCCGGGTGGTAGCTCAACTGTTCCGTATACGGGACACCGATCCCGTAGAGATAAATTTTCATCAGATGACAACAGAAGTGCGACACTATTTGGCTGGCAGCCACACAAGTAAATGAGCTTTATGAAAAAGCAAGGTATTTTTTGCAAAAACTATGCATGACCATCATATTTCTAACGTATATCATTGAAAGAATGTAGCCAGCTACATTTCCTAATGTTTTGCTTAAAATTAATCTCACATTTTACCAGAAAAAGTAGGCTGGCTACACCGCAAAAAGTACCAGAGAAAAGTAGCTATACATCAGTCAGTGCGGTATGCTGATAGAATGCCTGTTTGTGAATTCTCATCCAAGTGGAGAATTGCAACTGATTTGTATTTACACACTGAAGAAGGCTGCAAAGCCGAAACGTCTGTGTACACTATCCCTGAAAATAATTGAAAAATGAAGTAAGCTTTATGGGACTTCTTTTTGAGTGCGGACCCATCACACCTTTTTGTTTGTGAGAATTGCAATTGAAGCATAAAATTAGTCTGAGCAGAAATTACAATAAGAGGCATTTTAACATCTACCTTTACAAAACACATCAAAATATTTCTCATGCGTTTTATCATTTTTCCTGCGTGGAGAAACTCAGAATTAATAAAGTGACAGGGCATCATATTGTGTTAGCGTTCTACCATGTTTGAGAAGTCAAAGCCCTTTTGGATGAGTTATTTGTACATCTGCCGCTGTCTTTATATTAATTATTTCTCTCTCCGTTCTCGGCCCGTCTGCTCCTCTCCCCCTCTTCTCCAAACAGAGCAGGCAGGCCCGTTGCCCTAGCGACTCCAGACACAGCATGTAGCCTATACATGCTGCTCCAGAGCCAGTATTGTTCTTCCTTCAGACAAACATGTATCAAAACTTTGTTCTTTTGCACAATGTCTCTCGTTCACATACGCTTGTAAATGTCCAAACTCACCAAAAATTACATTTGGTAGCTCCTACCTATATATCTATAACTTTATGAGCTGGATTGCCTGTATTTGTAATTTGTTTATTTTCGTTTGCTCTCATTAACATATTTAGCTAGCAGCCGCCATTGAAATTCGCTATTACTTCTGCAAAGTTTGTTAGCATTCTGTTAATCCCCAATGGGCTTTTTATATATATTTTTGGGCTCCCCCTTGTGTATTAAGCCTGTAATACCATATCCCAGTATGAGAGAAGGACGGGATGACGATTTGAAAATCTGGATACTGCCCAACCCTAGATCTGAGGGCCCGTGCCAAATCTTTTCAGCCTCCTGAGTGGGAAGAGGCGCTGGGGAGTGGGTCCATCGTGTTTGGGATGATGGTGTTGATGTGCGCCATGACCAGCCTTTCAAAGCATTTCATGGCTACAGATGTGAGTCCTAGTCATTTAGACAGGTTACCTTGGCGTTCTTGGGCACAGGGACTATGGTGGTCTGCTTGAAACATGTAGGTATTACAGACTGGGTCAGAGAGAGGTTGAAAATGTCAGTGAAGACACTTGCCAGCTGGTCAGCGCATGCTCTGAGTACGTGTCCTGGTAATCCATCTGGCCCTACAGACTTCTGAATGTTAACCCGTTAAAGGTCTTACTCACATTGGCTACGGAGAGCGTGATCACAGTTGTCCGGAAAAGCTGGTGCTCACATGCATGGTTCAGTGTTGCTTGCCTCGATGCAAGCATAGAAGGCATTCATCTATGAACGTTTTAAACATATTGAAGAACAATCTGGCCTTAATGGCCATGTACTCTTATAACCTCCACCCGGCACAGCCAGAAGAGGACTGGCCACCCCTCAGAGCCTGCTTCCTCTCTAGGTTTCTTCCTAGGTTCCAGCCTTTCTAGGGAGTTTTTTTCCTAGCCACCGTGCTTCTACATCTGCATTGTTTGGGGTTTTAAGCTGGGTTTCTGTATAGCACTTTATGACATCTGCTGACGTAAAAAGGGCTTTATAAATACATTTGATTGATTTAGCTCATCTGGTAGGCTCTTGTCAATGGGCAGCTCATGGCTGGGTTTCCCTTTTGTAATCTGTGATAGTTTGTAAACTCTGCCACATCCGATGAGCGTAAACTTCTGTGTCCCACCTTTATGTTAAAGGGAAACACTGATTACCATTATAGATTGTGGGGGTGAAGGAAGGTCAGATTAGAAAGTATATACAGCAGAGGGCTAGAAAGCATCTGCAAAGTATGTTGAAGTCTCAATTCTTACTGCTTACTTTCTAATTTCAGAAAAACGTACAGTAAGCATTTACTGGAAGGACTTTCGATTCCCTGGCCATTGGTTTCTATAATTTGTTTTAACCAAATGTTTCCTGAATCGATTTAATGTTCAGAAAATTCCGCTATGTCGCTATATGCCATATGTACTGTGGCAAGGAGATTGAGCAAGGCAAATATTCCTAGTAGAGTACAATTGGATACAAACAATAACTGATCTCAACAGTGTTGGGTGTTGTCCTTCTTAGCAACTTAATTTTTATCAAATGTTTCTGCGTTAGTCTGTGTGTGCCAATTCACCACTGTCCCCTCGTACCTTTACATACAGTAGTTTTGAGTCAGTGTGTGTGTGTGTGTGTGTGTGTGTGTTTAGGTTGTTCGGTACTACTGTTCTTTCTCCATGCTAACCAAAGCCTCGCTTCTTTCTTTTCCATGTTGATGCTGCTCCTGTTGCTGCTTGGTCCCTCCAACAAAGGTGAGACAGTCAATACTCTGAATTAGCCAAAACGTTGTTTTCATAAAACTTACTGTGGCATTATGTAGCTTTAGAGTTCTGCTTATGACAATAATTCCGTTAAAATATGCGTTATGTTGTACAGACATAGATAATCCTTATGGTCAATATTATTGTACTTTTAGGTTCAGTCCAATGGCACAAGATGTCCTAGTTCTTCCTTATTTTGACTTAGTTTTCATAGTATGTTGAAATGCCATAGAAAGCCAGGTCAGTGTTAGTTACGATCTACCGTAGTAACAGGTCAGATCACATGGTGTTGCCAGGCTTCAGTCTTTTCAGAGGAATGGGTAAATGTGGGAAACATGAACCATGCTGTGGGAGGCAGGCTGTTTGACGCACCAACCATGCTGTTGCCATGGGATACCTCCTCAAACTTGCCCTCATGTGACATGCCCTGGAGACTCGGGGGATGGGGACGGTTGGGTTACTGTGTGTGTTTTAATGCAGGGTAAGTTTGTCTGCATTTGCTGGTAAGAGGGGTGACTTTGAAAGTAGAGATGGTTGTGGACTGCATTGTGTGGAAAGGATTGTTCAGGGTTGTGGAACAACGGTTTTGAGCTTTATAAGGTGTTGAGATGAGAAAGGTGTTGTCTGTCCTGAAATACTAGTTTGTGTGTGTCAAGCATTTAGAGAAGTTTTTGGGTGGTGGAAAGGGGTCTGAAGGACTGTGCGTGTGTGTTTCCGTGAGGGTGAAGACGATGAAAGGGTTAAAAGAAGGGATAACCTCATAAGTGTGTATGATGAGAGAGTGAAGCTGCAGTCCAAACACTTTATTTCTACCCCCACAGCCCTCGCGCTAGCCACTTTCCCTTAGGGGAATCCCAGTCGAAACCGGATGCAGTTTGATTGCCATCCTAAGTGGAGGTCCAATTCACTCACGTTGCCCCCTCGACCCTCGATTTAGCTAGAGGGAGCGGGTGAAGAACTTTGATCACTTGTGGGGTTGATATGACCCACAATTCCATGCAAACTGTAGTCACGTGTCATACTCCGGTGGCCGCGAAGTGTCACATTTAATCAACACGGCTGCATTTTTGGTATGTCAGACAAAATTATAAAAAATTATGACGCTAGCGTGTTAACAAATTTTTTTATATATATATATATATATATATATATATATATATATATATATATATATATACAGTACCAGTCAAGTTTGGACACACCTACTCATTCAAGGGTTTTTCTTTATTTTTTACTATTTTCTGCATTGTAGAATAATAGTGAAGACATCAAAACTATGAAATAACACATATGGAATCATGTAGTAACCAAGAAAGTGTTTTATTTCATAGTTTTGATGTCTTCAATATTATTATACAATGTAAAATAGTAAAAATTAAGAAAAACCCTTGAATGAGTAGGTGTTCTAAAACTTTTGACTGGTACTGTATATAACATTGATTTTAGCGTTGGCAATTGGCTTAGTCTCGTAGTGAGGAGCCTATAATAAACACATGTTTTGGAATTCTGAAATTAATTGGAATAATAGACCAAACTATGAAACTAGCTAGCTGGTAGGGTAACTGTAGCTAGATAGCTTTTTCAGTTCTGCCCACACATTTTCTATAGGATTGAGGTCAGGGCTTTGTGATGGCCACTCCAATACCTTGACTTTGTTGTCCTTAAGCCATTTTGCCACAACTTTGGAAGTATGCTTGGGGTCATTGTCCATTTGGAAGACCCATTTGCGACCAAGCTTTAACTTCCTGACTGATGTGTTGAGATGTTGGGTGGCAGGTAGCTTAGTGGTTAAGAGCGTAGTGCCAGTAACCGAAAGGTCGCTGGTTCTAATCCCCGAGCCGACTAGGTGAAAAATCTGTCTGTGCCCTTGCGCAAGGCACTTAACCCTACTTGCTCCTGTAAGTCGCTCTGGATAAGAGCGTCTGCTAAATGACTAAAATGTAAATGTAATGTTGCTTCAATATATCCACATAATTTTCCTTCCTCATGATGCCATCTATTTTGTGAAGCGCACCTGTCCCTGCTGCAGCAAAGCACCCCCACAGCATGATGCTGCCACCCCTGTGCTTCACGGTTGGGATGGTGTTGCAAGCATCCCCCTTTTTCCTCCAAACATAACAATGGTCATTATGGCCAAACAGTTATATTTTTGTTTCATCAGACCAGAGGATATTTCTCCAGAAAGTACAATCTTTGTCCCCATGTGCAGTTGCAAACCGTAGTCTGGCTTTGTTATGGCGGTTTTGGAGCAGTGGCTTCTTCCTTGCTGAGCGGCCTTTCAGGTTATGTCGATACTGTGGCTATAGATACTTTTGTACCTGTTTCCTCCAGCATCTTCGCAAGATCCTTGCTGTTGTTCTGGGATTGATTTGCACTTTTCGCACCAAAATTCGTTCATCTCTAGGAGACAGAACGCGTCTCCTTCCTGAGTGGTATGACGGCTGCATGGTCCCATGATGTTTATACTTGCGTACTATTGTTTGTACAGATGAACGTGGTGTCTTCAGGCGTTTGGAAATTGCTCCCAAGGATGAACCAGACTTGTGGAGGTCTACAACTTTTTTTCTGAAGTCTTGGCTGATTTCTTTTGCTTTTCCCATGATGTCAAGCAAAGAGGCACTGAGTTTGAAGGTAGGCTTTGAAATACATCCACAGGTACACCTCCAATTGACTCAAATGATGTCAATTAGCCAATCAGAAGCTTCTAAAGCCATGACATCATTTTATGGAATTTTCCAAGTTGTTTAAAGGCACAGCCAACTTAGTGTACGTAAACTTCTGACCCACTGGAATTGTGATACAGTGAATTATAAGTGAAATAATCTGTCTGTAAACAATTGTTGGAAATATTACTTGTGTCATGCACAAAGTAGATGTCCTAACCGACTTGCCAAAACTATAGTTTGTTATCAAGAAAATTGTGGAGTGGTTGAAAAACTAGTTTTAATAACTCCAACCTAATTGTATGTAAACTTCCGACATCAACTGTACGTTAGCTATTCATGTACCTAACAAGCTATCGGTTGGTTGTTTTTAAGCTCAACTTCAAGATTTCCACCAAGGACGTTGCCTCTCCGGGCATCATTCTCCCTCGCTTGGGCAAGGGACATTTAAGTACACACTGATGTGACGATGTAAAACGTCATTCAATGGCTGAGGGTTTAGGGCCGAGGGCTTTCTAGTTTGAGTTTGGACTGCAGCCTGAATGTGTTTGGGCTCAGCAGTCCACGGAAGGAGGGGGCCTGAGATCAACATCTCACTGTGATCTATTGACCCGTAAGGAAACCGCAATGACAGTTTTCTAATGGAGCAGCTGTAGAGTAGCATTTGACCTTTTGACTTTTTCAGCCCAGGTCATCTCTTCCTTCTGCACACTCTGTGTGAAAGTTGCACCGAAATCAGCTTACCTTCCTCAGATCTTAATAATATGATTATTAATTAATTAATGATTATTAATTAATATTATTATATTTATTAACACTAACCATGGTGGAGAAAATGTTTAAACTGCCCTTGTCAGTGTTTTGGCAAATTTCTCCCACACTCACTCCCCCCCTTATCATATAGGCCTACACATACATTTTCGACCCACTCTGCTCATGTAAACACCAGGGTTGGGTCAATTCTGAATTTCTGAATTGAAAATAATTCAACCCATGAATTTGAATTGGCCATACCCCACCGGAAGCAGAATTTGAATTAAAGGAAGTAGAATTGAATTCAAAGAAATTCAAACCAATTAAACATGAGTCTCATTTATTTGACAAATATTTTATCGAAAGGATCTGCCACTTATTAATGCAAAGAATGCACATACAATTTCAAATATTACTTTGATTATATTATATTCAGATGTCACAGGATTTTTCATTGTCATAAGATATTAGATGTTCCCTTTTAATACTGCAGTGTCTGATGCAGTGCATTCTGGGATTTTTCTTATAATTTTTTCCTTATTATTATTATTATAATCATAATATATACAGTACCAGTCAAAAGTTTGGACACCTACTCATTCAAGGGTTTTTCTTTATTTTTTACTATTTTCTACATTGTGACACAGCCTGGGATCGAACCCGGGTCTGTAGTGATTCCTCAAGTACTGCGAAGCAGTGCCTTAGACCGCTGCGCCACTCGGGAGGCCCATTTTGGAAAAATTATAAACAACCCACAACATGTTCTTAGAATATGTCCAGACCACTGTTATTTAAAATAAGAGAATGATCTTAAAATGCAATGTTTCAACCGTATGCTACATGGCATTGGTAACCAAACATTGTGAAAATAAATATTTTTATAGTGATGTGTAGAATAAATAAAATAAGCCATACTTACTTTCATCCAAATTCGATTCAAATTGTGCTTCCTGTGGAGGTTGCCAATTAAAGAATTGAATTGAAATTAAAGAGCAATTAGCAACTAAATTCAGAGTTGACCCCAACTCTGGTAAATCTGGTAAACACACATGTACACCCCTCTATACCCTCACACACCAAATTTCACCCATCCTCAGTGTTTGGCCGCCTGTCCTCTTTACCTCAGCCAGAGCTCTGTGTGGGGGTGGGTGTGTGTGGGAGGGAGTGAGAGAATGGAATATGCGCCTGATGGGTAGAGAACACCACGGCCCTGCTCTATCCTCCCCTATAGCTAATCACAGGTAATTGCTGGCACATACTGATCCATGCGTGGGCCTTACATTCTCACAGGCATTTGCATCTAGGTGTTTGTTAGTGCCAAAGCTTCAGAAAGTTTCTCCAACTGTTGTGAAATGTTTGGGTGACAGAGGTTTTGTTTGTCTGTTAGTCTTTTGTTTGGATGACAACTTGTTTGTTGTGTCCTGGGCAAGTGTTTTTTGTTTTTGCGTCTGGGAGTTGTACGGGAACTGTGAGGTTTAAGGTGAGGTAGAAATCTGAAAATCCCCATATTAAGAAGACTGAAGTTTAACACCTTTGTTCTAATCTAGGCTGTAGTAGTTATTGTGTGAGAAGAGAGTTCAGAGCAGGACAATGGCAGTTTTCTAACTTGTCATAAAAAGCTTCCTTTCCTCGTCGTCTTTGCCTCAAGACCACTGATCTTAAATGAGATTATAAGTGAGACTGGGAGCAATAAAATGGGGATGTTTGCTCCTTTCATACGCATCAATTATTCTTACGTCAAGGAAACAAGGAAAGGAAACCGTTTGACACGAATAGGACACGCCCCATGGGTTGCCATGACAGTGGACATCATTCACCCTTCCAGGTGAGAGTCAGTGTTTAGTCTCTGCTGTAGATCAGTAGTGTATCTGAGATTACAGGGTCACACCAAAGAGTTCCTAAACCCAGAGGCGCGACATTGCGAAACTTCCGTGGTTTGAGAAGTCAATGAGAGAAATGAAAAATTCTTGCTTAGTAGTTAATTTTCTCGAAATCTAAAGGCACAACCTAGATTCGAGACAATGTGTTAAGTAGTTCAACAAGTTATCACTCCAACCTCATGAAAGTGACAAATTGACGTTTACATTTTCGAAAGAACTACTTTATATTGAAGGAGTGCCTTTAATTTGACGGCATGCACATGCGTAGTTCGGCGCGTGGCTACTGTTAGACCCGATGGTGTGTTTCTGAGCATGAGCTTAGCTAGCCAACGTCGCCATGACATCGCCTACAAGTGTGATTGGGGATTTCTATTGGAGAAGCAGTTTCTGCATATCTTCACGGGGTAATCATCACGGGGTAATCATTGACTTCCCTGTGTTTACCTTTTCATCAAGGAGGAGGAAAGAGAAAAACAGAAAAAGAGACAGGAAAGATGAGCAGAAAGAACGAGAGAAAGGGTTTTAGAATTTAAAGTGTTTTTACCTCCCCCTTAGTCATCTGCTCCAGTATGGTGATCCAGCCAGCAGAAAGTCAAGGATCTGGCAGAGGGAGTCAGAGAAATCACTGTGGAAATGTAATCCCACTCAATCACAAACATCAGGGGCAAACGGCTAGTCAATAAATACATACAGGCATGCACGCTAGTTTGAGGAGAATGCTTTCTTTCCCTGAATCTCTCACACAAACACACACACAAAAGTATGTGGACACCCCTTCAAATGAGTGGGTTCGGCTATTTCAGCAACACCCGTTGCTGACAGGTGTATAAAATCGAGCACACGGCCATGCAATCTCCATAGACAAACATTGGTAGTAGAATGGCCTCACTGAAGAGCTCAGTGACTTTCAACGTGGCACTGTCATAGGATGCCACCTTTCCAACAAGTCAGTCGTTAAACTTCTGCCCTGCTTGAGCTGCCCCGGTCAACTGTTAGTGCTGTTATTGTGAAGTGGAAACGTCTAGGAGCAACACCGGCTCAGCTGCGAAGTGGTAGGACACACAAGCTCACAGAATGGGACCGCCGAGTGCTGAAGTGCGTAGCGCGTAAAAATTGTCTTTCCTCGGTTGCAACACTCACTACCGAGTTCCAAACTGCCTCTGGAAGCATTGTCAGCACAATAACTGTTTCGTTGAGAGCTTCATGAAATGGATCCATGGCCGATCAGCCGCACACAAGCCTAAGATCACCATGCGCAATGCCAAGCGTTGGCTTGAGTGGTGTAAAGCTCACCGCCATTGGACTCTGGAGCAGTGGAAATGTGTTCTCTGAAGCGATGAAATCACGCTTCACTATCTGTCAGTCCGACGGACAAGTCTGGGTTTGGCGGATACCAGGAGAACACTACCTGCCCGAATGCATAGTGCCAACTGTAAAGTTTGGTGGAGGAAGAATAATGGTCTGGGGCCGTTTTTCATGGTTCGGGCTAGGCCCCTTAGTTCCAGTGATGGGTAATCTTAACGCTACAGCATACAATTACATTTTAGACGATTCTGTGCTTCCAACTTTGTGGCAACAGTTTGGAGAAGGCCCTTTCCTGTTTCAGCATGACAATGCACCCATGCACAGAGTGAGGTCCATACAGAAATGGTTTGTCGAGATCGGTGTGGAAGAACTTGACTGACCTGCACAGAGCCCTGACCTCAACTGTTATAGCAGCAAAGGGGGGGACCAACTCCATATAAATGCCCATGATTTTGGAATGATATGTTCGACGAGCAGGTGTCCACATACTTTTGGTCATGTAGTGTAAATGTTTGAATAATGAACAGCTGAACGCTGAGTAATAAAAGCACACCACTTTTTTCCTCTCTCCTCCTTTTAAATACACATACACACCCACACACACATTCCATCCGATGCAATAAGTGAAACACATGCTCTGGCAGTGACATCACCTGTCTTGTGGTCAAAGTCCAGTTCCTCAATCCGGCTCAGAGCTTTAAGAATACTGCTTCACTCAGAGCTACCGCGGCTGCCGGCTGGCACACACACACACGGTCTTCAAAAAGCCAGGGAAGAGTGGAGCAAGAGATCTGGGATTACCTACACATTTAAGGATGGGTCTTCCCTCACAGCCAGGAATCCTCTGAGCCTCCAGATCAACTACAGCCTCCTACTTTCTTTCTCTCCCTCGCTCTTTATACTCCCTCCTTTCTCACCCTTACTCTCCCACTGCGTCAATTTACCTTAGTGTTTTCTGTCTATACCTCTCCTTTCCCCTTTCCTCCTCGCTTCCCCCTTTTCCCATCCTTCTTTCCCCATATTTTTTTCTCTTCTCTTCCTATTTTGTCCTGTTTGTTTCCCTGAGAGCGAGATGAACTCCACAGCTGCTTACAAGCAGTTTCTCCAGGATCTCAAGGAGAAAAAAGGTCGGTGCCCTTGTGAAGCATTTAATCTGTTACGACCAATCGTAAAACTGGAAACTGTACATTTTTCACTTGGTTTGTCTTGATTGATTGATTGATTGATCAAATTTACCTGGGGTATAAAGAAGACAATGAGCTAGGATTTTTGTCTAGAGGGTAACACATGAATGAAGGGTAACATGTGGTCCTTGGTTCCTGTATTAAACCTCTTTCTGTGCCTACTTTTCTGTTGAAGTTGACATCAAAGCACTAAAGAGCGTTCTCTGGGCGCCAGCTATGTGGTTGGGTCAATTAGTAGAAGGACCAGGGCTTTCCATCAGATTTGCTCACTTCATTAACTGTCGACATGGAGATCTAGATCGTCATTAAGTCATTAACACTGACATCTAAATCAACATTAAATCAGTAGCCTCAATGGATAGATTAGCATAATATGCTAATTTCCCACATAGTTAGGCTTCTCTACACTGTGACCCTCCTTTGTCATCTCTGAGTAACACTTGTTCCATGTGGATGCTACAGTAGAAGCGGTGTCTGGTGACACCGCAAGAGGCAGGGATGCTTTGACCCAGCTGTCATTGTAGCTAGCATATATATCCTTCCCTAGCCCAACCCAGCCCAACACAAGGCCGAAGTCAACTGTCCCCTAAGTGTGTTAAGTTGAAGTTGCCCACTTACTGAGTGACACTTGCTTGTTCCATGTGTCTGGTGACACGGTAGGAAACAGAGATGCTTTGCCTCAGCAGCAGCTGTCATAGTAGCTAGCCTAGCCCCTGACATGCAAAGTCAACTGTCCCTGAAGGGAGTTGGTTGAAGTTATCAAACAAACACTGAACTAAGATAACTTATGTATTTTCCATTGATGGTTAAGGTTGGGATTTAGATTTGGTAACTTGATCCTAGCTCTGTGTCTATTCTGCCCAAAGTTAACTTCTACCCCAAGCTTCACAAGTATTTTTGTCACACTTTGCTGGTCTTAAGGGGACTTTTGAGTTGTCAGTCTCAAGGCTTAATTAAAATGGAAGTGGAGTCCCTTCCCCCATTGTTTCTAAATTGCAGGCGCTGTGCACCTGCTAGTTGTTTTCACTTCATGTCCTTAATAGCTGGACCCAGACCAGTTCTGTTGTTTACAGATGTAGGATCTTAATTCTCTTTTGTTGCTGAGAATTTTCGTGCACAGCAAGAAATGCAAACTTGTAGTGTATTTGAGTTTTAAAAAGGCTTCTAAAGTTTGGAATTTCCACTTTGAAATTTCAGACTTGATTTGCTCTAACGAAAAATGTATCAACCCCTACAAAAATGTCCATTAATTATAATCCACATAATAATTCCCATTTCCTGTTGTAGGATTATTTTCCTGATGTTGCAAACTGGCTCAAATTAAGATCCTACATCTGTAGCTGTTTTAAGGTTGATGTTAGGACATGGGTAGAAAGTCTAAATCAGTTTTTATACTGTATGGAAATACACAACTTAAGTACGCAGTTAGCTATGCAACATGGCTGTCCTGCGTTGTTGCTTTAAAAAATGAACCTGTTAGCTCAATGTAACGTTAGCCCCAACACGAGGCTCCTAGTCCACGCTTTGTCCAGTATCAGTCATAGGAAACAAATGGCTGAATTAATAGTTTTGTGAGAGATGTGAGATGAATGTATTCAGGCTTCTGCTCCAGTGTTTGGTCATGATTTGTTTAAGGGGAGTAGCTGAGCTTGCTTATCTGCTGTAGGGGCCTCCTGTAGCTCAGTTGGTAGAGCATGGCGCTTGCAACGCCAGGGTTGTGGGTTCGTTTCCCACGGGGGGCCAGTATGAAAAATGTATGCACTCACTAACTGTAAGTCGCCCTGGATAAGAGCATCTGCTAAATGACTAAAATGTAAATGTACTCTCTCTCTCTCCCGGCCTGCTCGCTGTGTCCACATGACTGCAACCTGCACCTGCAGACCTGGTTTGGTTTGGGCTGGCTGTGTGTTGTAGGTACATATGCAGTGTGTAGGCCTAAATGTTTCTGAAAGTGTACCACAGGTTGTGTTCATCGGTGTTCACTGTTTGTGACTTCAATCATTAGATACTGTAAGCTTTTGTCTGTTTTCGAGCTTTGTTTCTTTAAAAATGAACTTACAGTACATAAAACCCAACAACGGCTACCTAACTTGTCATTGAGTACAGTTACATGTACACAATAATACTATTCACAATTATTGTGAATGGTCAGATTAACATTATAGTTCGATTTAAACGTTTTCATGCTTTGCAAGAAGAACGATTTCCCTAATAATCCTGTTTTACATGGACACATCTGAAATCGGGCTATTTGATGGGACTTGATTAATGCAGAAAATTGGCAATCAATATAAACGTTCTACCACAGCGACAGTGTTATTTTTGTGAAGCATATTTGATTCTGAGTTCGGATATATAAAGTTTGTATGAGAACTATTTCTAAGATGCATACTTTCCGTTGTGCTAGCACATCTGCACATCAAATACACCACTATAACTTTGAGTAAGGCGTTTAAATGTCCTAATCATTCAAAAGATTGCTGAGAAAATCAGATGTTTTAATCGCTGTATGCTTACTTCCATTATGACCTTACGCCGGTTTAAGATGAGCAGAGTAAGGTGTTTACATGACTAATGCCGTAACCGGCCTATTGCCATAATCAGTTTAAATGGAATTTTTAGTGTGTATGTAAACGCACTGATTGTCTATCTATTCAGCATGACACATCTCATATAGCTGTTGAGAGCTCCCAGCTTTGAATCACACGTGTGTTTTCATCTCTCCCTTGCCATTTAAAAAAAAGTTTTTTTTATAATGTTCATTTAAAATGGTGAGGGCACTATTTCACCCAATGTAATTCAATCCCAGATCACGGGGCAGCCATATGCACCGGGTGCTCCGCGTACGGCACCACCCCTGGAGTGTTTGACATATGGAGGAGGTGGAGTGTGGAGCTTTCCGTACCCAATTGGAATCGGACACAGGAGTCCATTGTCTGGACCCAGCAGTTAGCTTATACAAGGACCAGGAGTTAAATAAAATAAGCAGCAAGGTCAAAAGTGTTGTTTGGTCTCTAATCGAATCATATGAGCTTTTTGTATCAGTTTTAACTTTATTTAGTTCTAATGGTTTGTGTTTTCTGTGATGGTCATGGGTTCTTACAGTCTTGTTTTGTCATATGAGGATAGTATTGACGCTTTTCTTTGCTCTCATCATCTCCATTGTGTGAGCTGTCTGTGTCTATATGGAGTGGAGTAAAGTGTATTTAAGTTCATTGTTTGGTTTGGATGGTGTTCCAAGTGGATCCACCTGTGATATGGGGTGGGACAGCTGGGAGGTGTATATGTGAATGTGTGTGTGGATTGCATCTGTGAAGTGCACAGCAGGTATGCACACAGTCTTGTGTGTGTGTGTGTGTGTGTGTGTGTGTGTGTGTTTGTCTGTCTGGTCTCAGTGTGGCCACTTGGTCTTGACTTATTGTCCTGTAATCCACTAACCCTGATTAGCTTCATCAATCCCCTTCAATACACCGCGCAGACAGACACTATTACACAAGCCTACTTACACAAGCCTACTTACACAAGCCCGAACACACACATTCACAAATACAGGCACGTTCCTCACAGCGTTACTTACTCTAATGCCTCACTCCATCCAAGGCTAGTCTGTATTAGCCTCAAATAGACTGCATATTTCTGACAAGACGCAAGCAAGTCTTCTCTGAAATTAGCTCTGAAATCTGTTGACAGTCTGGGTGAGTTCCATGGCCATTTCAAGCTCACATTGTTGTGTCTGACGACAACTATAGAACCCAAAATCCTCTAAAACAAACACATATCCCTAAATCTTATTAAACTGATTCAATAATGACTTCCCATCACCTGTTAATACCTCAATCCCTGGTGCAGATTACACTCCTCCTAGCACTGTGTTGGGCGAACAACTTGCTTTTCTCAGCTGCAAAGCTACATATTGATGTTATATAAATGTCTGTGAGGTGTTTGTATGTGAACATGAAATGGAGTTTCGATAGCAAGGCTTTAATCTTAAGTCAGCAGAGGACACTCAGCCATTGATTATGTTACTTTTCTCAAACACTGATTCAGGATCAGCTTTCCCTAACCCAGTCTGAACAATAACCACTGACCTAAACAAATTAACAACCAACCCTGATCTTGGACCAGTTGTAGGACACAAAGTAACCACACATCTGTGAGCAGTATCCAGTGCAGCTGCCACTGCTCTGATGTCAGTCAGGACCTTACCTGACCAGATTTTTATATATATCAGGACAAACCATCCCTACTCCCTTCAGTCAACTATGCAACGACGCATAACATCACGGATCCCACTTTTGACACCATTATCAACAGATGCTACCTGTACACACTGGCTATTACACATACACACAGCCGTTCATATCAGTAATGTCCTTTACTGGGACTGAATGAAGTTAGAAGAGAGATGGATGGGCAAACACGACAGACGGTAGTGGTAGGGCATCAGGCCTAACATGTGGTTTCTGTTAGTTCCGCCCCTATGCAGAATCAGAAAATGTGTAAGTGCCATTGAGGTTGTGTGTGCTTGTCTGTGTACAGTGAGCCCATGTGCTTTGGTCTGAATGTGTGCCCTCCCGCGTTCTCTCAGTACAGCAGTAATGACCACTGTTATGACATGAAGTTGCTACAGGCTGATTTGAGGTCAGTCTTTGAAGACACAGACAGACACTGGCGTTCCATAGAGTACCAGTCACCCACCCAGATCTGAGGGGCAAGATAAGACCTCTTTTCGGTATCTGTGTCATGCCACTTGGGTGTGGCACTCCATGATAAACTTACATAAACAAGGCAACGAGAGGGTTGCCCCAGCAGCTACCCAACCCCCCCTCTCCAAAAAAGCAGGACTATAGTGCCCCCTATGGTCATATTGTATAGACATTATCGAAGCTCTGCTCTTGAAGTGCTATCAAGACGAAGAGTGTACACTGTGAAGGTGTTCATCATGTGTTCGCTTTGTCCTCAATTGGTAGCAGGTTGACGTTTGTCATGAGTCTTGTCCTGGAGGCAAAACTGAGTGATTTCCCCTAAGATAGGCCAGCTGCAAAGTCAAAATGAGCTATATTGTAAAAATGCTGTTCCATCTAGTGACTACTGCAGAGCTGCCTCCAGAACAACATTCATGATGAAAAACACGAACCTGAGCTATCTGACAATGTGGCAATAACTTATGGGTGTGGGCAAGAGGGCAGAAGAGAAGAGCGACGTAAGTAGAGAAGGCGTTACGTGGGGGACATGAGAAAAGAGACGGGAGAAAGAGGAGCAGTGGGAGGAGAAGATTAGTAGAGAAATATAGGGAAGAAATTAGAGAAGATTTGTGGAGGGAGAGCACAGAATGGGGAAAATTTGGAAGAGCTAGGGAAAAGGAGGAATAGATGAGAGGAGAAGCAGTTGAAGGATAAATAGACAATGGAGAAGAGGAAATGAAAAAGGAGAGGCTCGCCATTGTCACCTTGATCCTGTTCCCCCAGTCTCGCCTCACAGCCTCGCCCGGCGACACGACATGGCGCAATGTAGTGTACTCCCTCCCAGCTGACTCTGAGTCAGACTGTCATCATCACACACTCCTTCTTACCACACTCTGTCACTCTCCTTTTTCATGTCTTCACTCAATCATTCAACCCTCACGCAGTGTCAACATCCTCCTTAGCCCTTTTTCTATTTTAACAGTAGTTCCGCGTTTGTTCATTTCAGTTTATGCCATTTGTGGTTCCTGTCAATGTGCTTTACTGTAATTCAATATGGTCAGTTCAGTATGGACATCTATTTGTTTAGTTCATTTTGGTTTTGTTCATTGTGTCTACGTTCTACTGTAGTTCCGTATACTTTATTGTCGATGTGATTCAGTTCACATTAGTTTGGTTAAATCTATAGTTCACATGATCTTGTTTCATTTTAGCATTGTTCAGGGTAGGTCGATGTAACTCGATGTGTTTCCATTCTGGTTCGGTTTGTTTACTTCTCTTCTGTTTCTCTGAGTCCAATGCCCAGTGAGTCTACAGAATGCAGTTCAGTTTAATGCGATTTGGTGCAGTTCAATGCCATCCCGAATCCTATTCACTTTGTTTTATTGACCTGAAGGCCCTTGCTTTATCGAGCTGAAGGACAACACATAATTCTGTCCATGCTGACGCAGTTACAGTTAATAAACACACACACACTAAGGCTGTGACGATACCAATATCGCAATATTTTTTCCATGGCAAAGAATGGCCTTTAGAAATCTGCTGTATGTAAAATATTGTGTACTATACCTTGGAAAATAAATGTGACTCTGGATGACAACATAATGTTTGTTTCCAACATTAGAGTTGTTTTTCTAAAGAAGTTAATCCGCTTCGTGTTTTGTTTCCTTGCCACGGTACTAACGAGTATTGCGACACTAGTATCGTCCCGGCCCTAACACACACCCACACGCGCACACACATTCTGTCCACCACACTGAGTCGATGACCCAGTTAATCTCAACATTCCCGATGTGAATTAAAGATCCATTATGACCCATAAAACACTTTATCCCACTTTGACCTGCTGTACTGTACAGTACTGTATGTGTCATCTATGGTAGTCCCATATAAAGTGTGTCAAATAACAATGAACTGAAGGAGATCCAAGGGCAATATTGTCCAGCAATAGCAATTCTCTTAAAAGGCCATACCGAAGACAATGACTTGGCTGGCTATGTTCCTGCTACAGACAATCCTATAGCACTTGTCAAGTTGGCTAAGCTTGCGAGGCCCCCTTCTTTCTAGCCTATATTCTGGTTCTTACATGGCCATGCTTTAGAACTAACGATAAAGTAGGCTATTTACACATTTCTGTTCTGAATTCGTGACGCGTTTCAATAAGCTAGGGGTATGTCGCATGTCACTACTTCACAGGAGAGGCATTTGAACGTAAAACATTTTTAAAAATCAAAATGAGTTTTTTGTCACAAATGCCTTCTGGAACGTGAACTTTCATGTGCCTTAATAACAAACTTGTATGCCATCTGTAAATACTAAATAAATTGTTAAATTACGAGCCTAGATGGTTTGTCTACGGAAAAAGACAACCTTCCAGCTAGCCATGATTAGCTAAGATAATGGATGGGCTGGACATGCCGAGAGATGAGTTTGGATTGGTCTGCCATGTAGCATGCTTCTGTCTATAACAGGAGCTGCTCAGTATGTGTAGATAATCCTTGCTACCGCAACTTTTTTGAAAGAACATGGAGAACTGCAAAAGTGTTGCTACTGCTCTCAACATTGCTGCCCTGAATTTAACAGGCGCTATCGACAAAGATCAGTGGAAAAAAGTTGTGATGGACTACTTTCTGGAGGACGATCGTACCACGTGACTCTCTCTGACTCTGAAAATGAATCAGATGATGAGGAAATCCCTATTTTAGGTAAAAGCATTTTAATTAAACCAGACATAGTAGAGTCTTCTGATGACAGTGATGGGGAAGAAACGGCGATGAACAGTGTTGTTGTCACGGAAGAAGTTGACCGAGTTTTGAAATCAGTGGGATGCCCAGTGGAAGCAGAGTATGATTGCAAATGCGGAGGAAGTGGAAAAGAGAACACAGAAGACTGTTGTATAAAACACCTGTCTCCGGATTTCATCTTCAAAGTGCATCCATGACAGAGGGATCGAAGCGTTCATCCATGTATATGGGTAAGTCTAGCTACAATTTCAGATTTTATGTTTCTAATTTTGTCAGTCATTTTCATTGCAAGTTAAAGCGTACTGCTAGCTAGCTAACGTTAGCTGGCTGGCTCGCTAGATAACGTTCTGTGTAGTAATATTATTTGTATCTCAGAAATCCCTTTGCATTGCTAGTTATAGCCTAATGTTAGCTAGCTAGCTAACATTTAACCTAGTTGGTTAGCTTTAGCTACCTGCAGATTCGTGCATGGTGGCTAGCTATGACAATCAGTTTGTATTGCTAGTAGTATGGGTTGGGATTATGGTTCATTGTTTAGCTCACTCTGTTTAGCACATGGCCTTGCATGTGAATCCTTAAAGACATGGGTGGGGCTAAGGCTTAAGTGTGTATGTGAACGATGCTGAATGGGTGTAGACAAAGAAGAGCTCTCCAGTAGGTGTACCAAAACATTAAAGAGCCATTTTCTCAAAAGTGTGGTTACAAGTTGATCGACCTTCAAAGCAGAATTACTTTCCCATTTGTTCCTAAACTGCAGTGTATGATATACCATTTTCTAGCTCTGAGTCTCTACTTTTATCCTGTTGCTCTGACTGCAGGCCCTGCGGCCCCACATGCAGGGATGAGCTCCACTTCCTGTTTCAAAGTGAATGGCAGCGTGGGAAACGTAGTGTTATCACAGTTTGATACCAGCCTGGCCACAATTTATAGGCTGTCAGATCTGAGGGATACTGACAGAGGAAGTGTGTGTGTTAGAGAGAAAGAGAGGGGGATAGAAAAAAGCGTATTGGTTAAGTAGGGTGTTTCAACATTTACATTTACGTCATTTAGCAGACGCTCTTATCCAGAGCGACTTAGTGAGTGCATACCTTTTTTTTTTTTTTCATGCTGCCCCCCCGTGGGAATCGAACCCACAACCCTGGCGTTGCAAACGCCATGCTCTACCAACTGAGCTTTTAAAGTATGTGTGCTACATCTTAGGTATGTCAGCAAGGCAGAAATGGGAAAATAGGGATTTCTCTTTGTGGGTGCGCGTGTGGATTTTACAGTATTGGTGTTACAGCATATTGGAGTGTGTGCTTCTTGCACAGCAGGGTTTGTTTTGTGCTGAATATGTGTGGGTTAATGAGTGTATACAGTACCAGTCAAAAGTTTGGACACCTACTCATTCAAGGGTTTTTCTTTATTTTTTTTTATTTTTTTTACATTGTAGAATAATAGTGAAGACATCAAAACTATGAAATAACACATATGGAATCATGTAGTAACCAAAAGTGTTAAACAAAATATATTTTACATTTGAGATTTTTCAAATGGCCACTGTTTGCCTTGATGACAGCTTTGCACACTCTTGGCATTCTCTCAACCAGCTTCACCTGGAATGCTTTTCCAACAAAAGGAGTTCCCACATATGCTGAGGTACACTTCAACATATACAGTGGGGAGAACAAGTATTTGATACACTGCCGATTTTGCAGGTTTTCCTACTTACAAAGCATGTAGAGGTCTGTAATGTTTTATCATAGGTACACTTCAACTGCGAGAGACGGAATCTAAAACAAAAATCCAGAAAATCACATTGTATGATTTTTAAGTAATTAATTTGCATTTTATTGCATGACATAAGTATTTGATACATTAGAAAAGCAGAACTTAATATTTGGTACAGAAACCTTTGTTTGCAATTACAGAGATCATACGTTTCCCTGTAGGTCTTGACCAGGTTTGCACAACTGCAGCAGGGATTTTGGCCCACTCCTCCATACAGACCTTCTCCAGATCCTTCAGGTTTCGGGGCTGTCGCTGGGCAATACGGACTTTCAGCTCCCCTCCAAAGATTTTCTATTGGGTTCAGGTCTGGAGACTGGCTAGGCCACTCCAGGACCTTGAGATGCTTCTTACGGAGCCACTCCTTAGTTGCCCTGGCTGTGTTTTTCGGGTCGTTGTCATGCTGGAAGACCCAGCCACGACCCATCTTCAATGCTCTTACTGAGGGAAGGAGGTTGTTGGCCAAGATCTCGCGATACATGGCCCCATCCATCCTCCCCTCAATACGGTGCAGTCGTCCTGTCCCCTTTGCAGAAAAGCATCCCCAAAGAATGATGTTTCCACCTCCATGCTTCACGGTTGGGATGGTGTTCTTGGGGTTGTACTCATCCTTCTTCTTCCTCCAAACATGGCGAGTGGTTGTTTTTAGATTCCGTCTCTCACAGTTGAAGTGTACCTATGATAAAAATTACAGACCTCTACATGCTTTGTAAGTAGGAAAACCTGCAAAATCGGCAGTGTATCAAATACTTGTTCTCCCCACTGTGTGTGTGTGTGTATATATATATATATATATATATATTAGTCTCTGTCTGTTGGTGTTTGTGTATCCAGTGCGTGTGTGTTGCGTGCAGGCCTGTGTGTTTGCTTTGTGAGTGAGGCGGCAGAATCAGAGCCCACTCATTATCAGGCCATAGGATGGAGGGGCCTCCTGTTTGTTTCTCTCCTCTCCTCTTCCCCCTGTCCCCAAACCTGCTCTCACACTCTCTCTCTCTCTCACACTCGCTCTCTCTCTCACTCTTCACCCTTCAGACTGTCTTTTACTCCTTCTCTCACTCAGTTACGCTCCCTTTTTTTCCTTTCTCACACCCTATCTCTCTTCTGGTCGCTCTCTGTCCCTCGCTCCCGATGTTTGATCTGGGTGCTCAAAGGTGCTTTGTTGACATGACATAAGGCATTGTGGCCAATGAGGAGGCTGTGTACTGAGCCAGCGATCAATAGGAAGCGTTGACACTAATACAGAGTGGCACGAATACGCTCAGGCACAATTAACACTCTTGCCCTCTCTCTATACTCCTCTTCTCTCAGTTTTTCCCATAACGTCTGTCTTTTACTCTTAGGTCAGCATCTCTCACTCTCTCTCTCTCTCTCTCTCTCTCTCTCTCCCTCTGCTGCCCCCTCTCTCTCTCTCTCTCTCTCTCTCTCTCTCTCTCTCTCTCTCTCTCTCTCTCTCTCCCTCTGCTGCCCCTCTCTCCTGTCTTCAACTGTTAGTTATCTTTGTCCACTTTCTCTCAATCTACCATACCCCTCTCTTTCCTCTCCTGTCCTACGTTGTTAGCTCTCTCCATACCAGCGGTGTTCTTCAAACGAAACCCATCCCCATTGGGTCCCGTACCTCTCTAGCCGGTTCAGAACTAAACCCCTCAATGTGCGTCAACAAGCTCGTTAAAATGGGATTACCTCTCCTTAACGAACCTGACTGAACGCGGTAATTAACACAGCGATTGATCATTTTCCGCATTACTGTGCCGGACAGAGTCACATTCTTTATTCTTGATCCGCCTCTCCACTCCTCCTCCCTCTTTCTTTATCCTTCTCTCTTCCAAGACCACCCTGGCACATCAGTTTGTCTTCCGTTCTGTCACTTAGCCAATGGGAAGTTCAGTCACTTAGGGAAACTGGTTGGTGTTTTGGTGTGTGAGGACGGTGAAAAGGACTGTGGCGGAAAGGCTACACAGGTTGTGGGAGAACGCTCGGACACACACACACACACACACACACACTTATAGCCTACTGCACATGTTAATTGACACATGGATACACAGCACACACATGATTATTGATGGTAGGCACTCTCTCATGCATGCTAATACAAGCGTTCATCAGTGTGCCAACATACAGTATTTGATACAAGACTCCCACACACTCTTCTCACACATTCTAATTGACACATGGGCAACTGTTCCCCAGTTGGTGGTCCTTTCCCATCGCTCTGCCTTTGCGTGACTGCGACTACACTGAGCACACACAATACAATGCCCTCTGACTCACTCACACACCATAACACAGGCTTGGGATGAGCACTAGCTAATTCACTAATAATGCTAACTAACTCCACAAATCCTCTGAATTCCATCGTTATCTTGGCCTATATGGCCTTACTTTGAGAGACACACACACACACACACACACACACACACACACTTGGGTGGTAAACAACGCAGGTGACCTTTTCTCTCATAAAACAAAAGTATAACTCATTCCTAGGGTGGGAGTCACTGAACCCTGGTAATTGTCCATTTTGGCCACTCTATACCTCTTAACAACAGTACTAGGGCCAGTTTTGCCGCTAAACTCAATGGGCAAAATTATGACTAACTCAGGAAGAGCTGATCCTAAATCTGCCGTTAGAGTGAACATTACCATGAGCATCATTGTGCCATGGACACCCATCTCTCAGCAGGCATTGTAGTAGACGCCCCTGAGGCCCTGATAGACCATAATTACAACTTTTAGGAGGTCGGGTCAAGTGCCTGACTAGAAAGGGCGGTGGCGTAATTGAAGAGTTACCATGGTGACAGGGAACAGCTGGGTTTAAATTAGCCTGTGTTACTATGGTTATCTCCAGTGTCACCCTGTATTTTTGTATACTCTTCACATTCCACTCCTCTTCTTTTCTTTTATTCCCTTTCTTTTTTCTTGGCCTCGTCTTTTCCCAACCTCTCATCCTCTGACCTACACTACCGTTCAAAAGTTTGGGGTCACTTAGACATTTCCTTGTTTTTGAAAGAAAAGTGTAGACATTGTTAATGTTGTAAATGGCTATTGTTGCTGGAAACAGCTGATTTTTAATTAAATATCTACATAGGCGTACAGAGGCCCATTATCAGCAACCATCAGTCCTGTGTTCCAATGGCTATTCCATGCGAGAAATTGCCAAGAAACTGAAGATCTCGTTGCAAAGAAAAAGCCATATCTCAGACTACCCATCTTAATCTTTTATTTTTATTGACCAGTCTGAGATATGGCTTTTTCTTTGCAACTCTGCCTAGAAGGTCAGCATCCCGGAGTCGCCTCTTCACTGTTGACGTTGAGACTGGTGTTTTGCGGGTACTATTTAATGAAGCTGCCAGTTGAGGACCTGTGAGGCACCTGTTTCTCAAACTAGACAAACTATTTGTCCTCTTGCCCAGTTGTGCACAGGGGCCTCCCACTCTTTCTATTCTGGTTAGAGCCTGTTTGCGCTGTCCTGTGAAGGGAGTAGTACACAGTGTTGTATGAGATCTTCAGTTTCTTGGCAATTTCTCGCATTGAATAGCCTTCATTTCTCAGAACAAGAATAGACTGACAAGTTTCAGAAGAAAGTTATTTGTTTCTGGCCATTTTGAGCCTGTAATCGAACCCACAATTGCTGATGCTCCAGATACTGAACTAGTCTCAAGAAGGCCCATTTTATTGCTTCTTTAATCAGCACAACAGTTTTCAGCTGTGCTAACATAATTGCAAAAGGGTTTTCTAATGATCAATTAGCCTTTTAAAATGATAAACTTGGATTAGCAAACACAACGTGCCATTGGAACACAGGACTGATGGTTGCTGATAATGGGCCTCTGTACGCCTATGTAGATATTCCATAAAAAATCAGCCGTTTCCAGCTGCAATAGCCATTTACAACATTAACAATGTCTACACTGTATTTCTGATCAATTTGATGTTATTTTAATGGACAAAAAAATTGCTTTTCTTTCGAAAACAAGGACATTTCTAAGTGACCCCAAACTTTTGAACGGTTGTGCAAGTGTTTTCTCGCTCCCTCTTTTTTCTTGTCACGACCCTCAATTCTGTTTATTTCTCCCTTTTTCACTCTCACACATCCCTTGTACCCTCTTAACCATCTCCTACCCTCTGTAGTGTTCTCTGTCTCTCTGTCTCTCTCTTGCACTCTCTCTGTCTCTCTCTCTCGCTCTGTGTCTCTCTGTCTCCTCCCCCTCACCGTCTGTCTCTCTCTCTCTGTCTCCGCCCCCCCCCGCTCATTAACCTGTGATTAAGTAAGGGTTCTAAAAACAAAGGTATAAGGGGCCGACAGCTCCCTCTGTTCTCACAAGGTTATAAATCTCTCTCTCTTTCGGTCTCCTCCCCCCATTCCCACCATCCATAGAGGCCTTCTCTGTGCCATCTCACAATGAATCCCCCCACCCCCCCTTTCCTCTCCTCCCTCCCCCCTCATTTTTGTTCCCCAGTGACAGTGCTACTGCAGGAGGCAGCAGTGGGATAGAGAACTATATGTGTATGAGAACAGCTGATGAAATGTACTGGGCCAGAGTCTGAGCCTGCGCTAAACCATCGCCTGGGTGCCTCAGCTTCTCCTCTGACGCAGTCACTGGTGTCAGTGTCACACACTCAAACACACACACACACACACACACACACACAGTCATTAACTCGAACACACACACGCTATCAAGGACTGACACACACACACCAACATGACCCTTGCCCTGAGGGGAGGAGGTCACTGACCTGCACTGAGAGGGAATCCTCTACCCCTATTTTGACACTGCACCATAGGAATGAATGGAGGAGTGTGAGAGAGTCAGGTCAACCGAGGGCAGCTTGGTTATATCCCAGGGCTGTTCAGTAGTCACAAAACAGAGTGAAATGGGGTCAAGGATCATATCACCTCTACCTTACCTGTCACACTAGACCCATTTCAATGTGCTTACCGCCCCAATAAATCCACAGACGACGCCATCACACTGCACACTGCCCTATCCCATCTGGACAAGAGGAATACCTATATAAGAATGCTGTTCATTGACTATAGCTCAGCATTCAACACCATAGTACCCTCCAAGCTCATCATTAAGCTCGAGGCCCTGGGTCTGAACCCCGCCCTGTGCACTGGTGCTCTAGCATTAGTTGAATTTTATGTATTTTTAAAATCAAAATTTAAGATTTTATAATCAACCACCTTACAATGATTTTGAGAAACAAAAACGTTATTATTGAAATGAAACTGTTCCACGAAAATGCACATATGAAAATCATAACTGGCATGCAGATAGGTAGAAATGGTAGGATAAATGATATGCTTCCCCAAACTTGAAACTCACACGCTGCCTATGAAGTCTTTATAAAGGAATTGCCTCCACTTTCTATGGTCAGATTTTCAAGCAAGGTAAGACATGCCTCATAATATGAAGTAAAACATTCAGGTTTTATACCATTTAAGTATGTTTTCAAAATGCGTCCTGCTTCCAGCTCACATTGTAAAGTGGTGGGTGACTGATAGCCTGCTTACCAATGTTTTTTCTTCCGGTCAATTTGGCCGGCAACTATTTTATTTACGGGCAAAAGCCGCAATTACTGGCTTACGGAAAACCCTGTGACCCAGGTAAAGTTGGCCTGGCTTGTCTATGTTTGTACACTAGGGTGCAATGGCAGAGTCTCTCCACTGGCGCCAGCCCAGGTACTTTTGACCTGTTTGGACGGGCAGTGTCAGGCACTGTACGGTCGACCGACTGGAGCATGTATGTGCGATGTTGAGGTCTCCTATTTTGACACGGTCCTGCCAGTCAGATATGCCCCTGTTATGACACTTTACACTCTGTTATGACTTGGCTTCCTCTGAGGTCTCCATCTGGTTGACAGGCAGCAAAGCAGTAGACCTGGTCCTGTTCATCAGGCACCAAACAGATGAAAAAAATACTGAAACGGGGAGGGACTACCTGGGCTTGTCCAATGAGAAGTACCTGTCTGTCTGTCTGTCTGTCTGTCTCTCTATGTCTGTCTGTCTCTCTATGTCTGTCTGTCTCTCTATGTCTGTCTGTCTCTCTATGTCTGTCTGTGTCTGTCTGTCTCTCTATGTCTGTCTGTGTCTGTCTGTCTCTCTATGTCTGTCTGTCTGTCTGTCTGTCTCTCTATGTCTGTCTGTGTCTGTCTCTCTATGTCTGTCTGTGTCTGTCTCTCTATGTCTGTCTGTGTCTGTCTCTCTATGTCTGTCTATGTCTGTCTGTCTCTGTCTCTCTATGTCTGTCTGTGTCTGTCTCTCTATGTCTGTCTATGTCTGTCTGTCTGTCTATGTCTGTCTGTCTGTCTATGTCTGTCTGTCTCTCTATGTCTGTCTGTCTCTCTATGTCTGTCTGTCTCTCTATGTCTGTCTGTCTCTCTATGTCTGTCTGTCTCTCTATGTCTGTCTGTCTCTCTATGTCTGTCTGTCTCTGTCCTTGCCCGAAGAGTATTGATGTGTGTGACTGGAGTGTAGCCTGTCAGACTGTAGTGCCTCGTACAGTAAATGGCAGATGGCTAATCTCATTCTGTAGCCTAGTGACTTGATGGGTGTTCCTCACGCCAGTCTCACGACTGGTTTATCATCATCACTCACTTAAAATATGCCATTTAGCAGACGCTTTTATCCAAAGCGACTTACAGTCATGCGTGCATACATTTTTGTGTATGGGTGGTCCCGGGGATCGAACCCACTACCTTGGCGTTACAAGCGCCGTGCTCTACCAGCTGAGCTACAGAGGACCACCACTTCAAAGCAATGTTCTCTCTCTCCTCGTCCCCATGCCCTTTCCTCCTTTATCTTCTCCTCCATTTCCACTCTATCGTTCCTCATTCTCACTCATATGGTGGCTCTGTCTGTCAACATCGGTCAACAAATCAGTTTATTTAGGGTCTGAGTTTTTACAACTATACTCTCGTTTTACATGAACAATGAATAGGAGAGCGTTCTGAGTAAAATATTTCAGAAATTCATTTTGACGTGAACTGAAATCAGTATCAAAGCCTTTCTCATACTCTCTGTAGCCTCCACCACTTAACCAGGTAGAAGTTGCCCTTAGTCACAATCACAGATTTAGGGTCATATTACCCTCCCCAAATCCTAACCTTAACCATCAGAGCCTCAAACCTCAACTGACCATTAGGTCAGTATTCCTAGGGGCAACTTTCCTCTCATCTACTCCATCTATTCATTTCAGTCTCCCCAGTGTACAACCCTCAGCCCAACCCTGACTCCTATGTGAGTTCTAACTACAGTCTATCGGCAGCCCATATCTCCTGCTGTAATCTCTTTAATGGCACCTCAGGGCCTGCTCTGACTCACTGTGTAGAGAGCCTTTTAGTACCCCTTTCAAAACACGCTCCCTCATCCCACTCTGCTCATCACCAGCAGGGTTGGTTTGTAAATGCCTTGATTGTGGGCCATGGATGTTGCAAACACTATTCTCTATCCCATAGTGTGTTCGGCAAACCTTCTTTGAAATAGGCCTATTTAACTTGAGTGGTATCACCAAAAGGTTCAAGACAATTCAAGTCATGAGGCAAACGACGATGTTATTGTCATGGAAGGTTTGTTGCCAACATGGCAGACAATTTTCTGAACTGTAGGCTATAGTATCTATTTGTCAAAGATGGTATTAACACCAACCCCTGTGCCTTCATTAGCTCTGTGTGTGATTACCCATGCTCTAATGATGCAGACTTCCACTCTGTCTGTGATTGCTTCTGCCTGGTTGACCCAGGGATTTTAACCTCTCACAGTCTGAAAAGAAGTGTACTCTATTAGCTGGAGAGTGTGTTAGGCTCCTGACTCCATCACTATCTCCTTCTGTGTGTGTGCTGTTATAGAGTTTGACCTGTAGACTTATGCTTACTCCGTAAAGCCATGGATTGGCTTCATTTTACATTTTAGTCATTTTGCAGACGCTCTTATCCAGAGCGACTTACAGTTAGTCAGTGCATACATTTTTCATACTGGTCCCCCGTGGGAACCGAACCCACAACCCTGCCGTTGCAAGCGCCATGCTCTACCAACTGAGCTACAGGGGACTGGAGCTTCATGTTAGCTCTTTATACCTTAAAACTGATCCTGTTGCAGTTTGTTGTGTAGCTCATAATGGTTACAGTTTACTTGAAGACGGTGAAATGAGAGACGAGCAAAAAAAGGCCTAACTCCTCTGTGTTTCTGTCACTGTAGGTCTAGGCCTGTATACACTCTGTAAATAGAACCATGTTGCCCCCTAACTGTATAATGTGGTATTACAGGGACCTCTGTAATTTGAATGAACCTGGAGAGAAAAATGGAGACTGTTAGCTTTGTGCAAATTAGCCTTAGTTTTTGCTCTACTTAATGTCCCTCCAGTGTCTAAAACATACTGCATTCTACTATGCCGCAGGATAAACCCTTACAATACACTATCCTACTGCATTACCATTCAAATACATCGTTACAATTTTGGAGAGCAGTGGTATTCAACTGAACTCTATAACCCCTGTTGTATGAAACTCTCTGCCCCCCCTCCAGATCCTGTTCTCCCCCTTTTTTCCACATTTCTAAACTTGCAAGCTGTCGTATTGAATAGAACAGTGTGGAGCAGGGAAAGACCCTGGCTGCTGGCTCTAGCTGGCTCAGTTTCCTCTTCAGGAACGGTTTGTGTGCTCATAGCAGCAATGAAGGGGTCGCGTGGCCACCGGGGCACTGCGGCATTGCAAGGGCGCCTAGTGATGTTGCTTCAGGGCCACACAGCTGGTGACTGGACTGGACACTATTAGAATATAATGAATTCCAAGAAGTAGGAAAGGGGAAACCTAGTCAGTTGCTCAACTGAACGCATTCAACGGAAATGTGTCTTCCGCATTCAACCCAACCCCTCTGAATCAGAGAGGTGCGGGGAACTGCCTTAATCGACATCCATGCCCGGGGAGGAGTTGTTGTTCAATGGCAGAACAGCAGATATTTCTACCTTTCTGGCTCTGTGAATTGAACCAGCGACCTTTCCGTTACTGGCCCAACGCTCCTAACCGCTAGGCTACTTGTGCGCTCAATCTGAGTGCTCAGGAGAAGTATACGGAATGGAACATGACCAATATGTCATTTTATGTTGCTTGCATATTGCTTAGGTTTGCCTGCTTGGGTGTATTATATTGCTATTAGCCTACTGTATTTGAAGACTTTTATTTCAAGGGCTAGTTTGATCCGCATTTATGGCGCAAGGGGAAAAATCAGAGGACGAGACTGGGAGAAGATAAAGGGATGCTAGCAGAGCGGATGGGTGTGGTGAGCAGAGAATGAACCGAGGAATAGAGGAGTGAAAATTGGACTGACAGAGGGACAGGGAAAGAGTGACTGTTTTGTTTTTTGCTTCTGACAAGACATGCCAAGTCCAATTGAATCATGGCCCTGTTGTTGCTGTCTGTCTTCCACTTCCTCTCTCTCTTCCACCTCTTCCTCATGCTGCCGTCATTCTCATGTTTCCTGTGGGTTATTTTAAGATGAACAGGAAGACGACAGAGAGAGGGAAAAACATATGGAGGATGGGGAAATCTCTCCAGACCTCGTAATGGTTTTAATAGATCATATGTATTGTAATTGTTTTTGCTGCAGCGCCTAATGTAGTGTGTGTGTGTGTGTGTGTGTGTGTGTGTTTGTATGGGCATACAGTGTTCATGTGAGCACAGTCTGTCCCCTCTCCCTATTGCTTGTGTGTGGGCGAGGGGCGTGTTTCAGTTAATGGTGTGTGTGTGTGCATGGTCTTGTATGTCAGGGTGACCTTGTTGGTGGACTCCCTATCCTGTAGGATGCTGCGGACTTGAGAAATTGAAGGGTGTATATATATATAGGGAGGGAAAGAGGGAAAGAGAGATGGGGAAAAATAAAATAATGGAAAGGAGGACAATGATTGAAGAAGTAAAATATGGACTAATGTTGGAATTGGAAGAGCGAACAGTAGGGACCGTCATGACACTGGTCACAGTGTGTGTGGGGGGGATTATGTTTTCTGTATGAAACGAGTCATTCACAACCCAACACAAACAGCCATTAGAGCGCAGAGCCTTATAACAATCTAGTGTCTCTCTTTCTCTCTCTCTGCCCCCTATCAATCTCCTCTCTCTTCCTTCTTCTCTCTTCCTTCTCTCTATCAACAGCATCTATTTCTTCCCTATCATTCTGTCTGTGTCTCTTTCCTTCTTTCTTTCCGCCCCATCTCTCTCTCTCTGTGCCAAGATCGTGCTGTAGTCTGACATCTCCTCGCCTTCCTTGTCCAATGAGAGTCACTCAATTCATTGGTCGTGTGTGTGTGTGTGTGTGTGTGTGTGTGTTATGTAGCCACACACAGCATTGAACATTTCCTCTTCCGGTGGAGGGGCTTTGAAACAGACCACGTTTGAGGACCTGACCTCTTGGCCTCCACTCATTCACTCAATGTGCATCCGCCTGTCAAGAAAGTGTGTGTGTACGTTTGGCATGCGCTTCTGACCTCAGCATATGATCATTTCTGTTCATGTGTGGATTCTTTTGTCTTATATTTCAGCAAAGTCAGGGGCACTTAGTTCTCACAGACTCATCAACTTGGCTGTGAAACTATTCTCTTAGATAATCTGGCAGTGTGAACAGTTGGTAGTGGCTACAGTCTTGCACTTACAGACAATCAAGCCAAGAGAGGTTAGCTGAGGTAATTACATCACACACACCTTTTTTCTATGCGTGTTTACAGTGTGAGTAATGAGAGGCCCAGGACAAGCTCCCCCATACAAAAACCAATTACACACGTCTAGAAAAGGCAGATGTGAAAGTTAGTTGGGTCTGCACATATCTGTTAATTTTGATAGTCTTTAGTCGGCTCTATAAATTAAAATGCAGATGTTATGAGAGTTCTGAATAAGTATTGCTGGGGTTATTAGTGATGTGGTTAAAATCAATGAATGTCTGATTCCAATGTAGCTCTACAGTCTAGTCAACTATTGAAATTGTAAAATGTAGTATGAAGCACATTTTTGACAGAGTTTTGTATGGCTATTAAACTAGTGTAAGATATCTTGTGTTTGAGTGTTGTGTAACTGTTTGCCCGCGCACACATTGGTCTCTTCGGTCCCACAGTGTTGGTTTCACACTCCTGACCTCAGATTTGTGGCTGTTACTAAAAACATTGACGCTTTACCTTATTAGGTCTTTGTCTCTCTCTGTATGACCGTTTTCATCTCAGGGTTTTGGTTTCTAAGCGTTAGCAGCGGTTAGCATTTAGATATGGTGTTTCTCGGATTCTGACGTGTGATTGGCTCTGGGCAGAGAGGACGGTGGGTAATTGAACACTGGAAGTTCCCAGAACAGACTGGCATGTGACAGTCATAGTGGAAACCACAAGCTGAACAACTGGGGATCAAAGATGTCTCTCCAAAATACTGGTGACTGATGTTCTGCCCACTTTTACTCTATATAGGCCTTTCCACACTCACTGTTACACACACACACAATTAATCTCCATGTGATTCTAAATGGGATTTTATGACCTTTTTCTGTTTTTATATTTTGGTCGATCTCATTTTGGACAGCAACTTGGTTAGAGGTTGTTGCCTCTAACATTAGCGTTGGCATGCAGGAGAACATTTAGAAATGCAATGCATGCACGTACATATTGGACAGTACATCACACACACACGGTTCTCTGTGAATTGTGAGTAACTCGAGGACCCCCTGCCATTCTGGCTGTCTATTCTACCCCCTGTCCCCCTGCCATGCTGACTCACTGAGACGGTACGTCTCACATATCATGACTTCATATACTCACACACACACTTTAAAATGTACAGCATAGTTACCCATAAAGTTAGCAACCCTCATGTTGTGATCTCTCACACTCTTTTAGACCACAATTTCACACACACACGTTCACCTTGGTTTAGTGGTCGGTCAGCCCACCCACAGCCTCTGAACATCAAGTCACCCGCAGTCGGAACACTTCCATTCAAAGATTGCCGTTAATACATTTAGGAAAAAGTGACATTGGCTCCCCCATAGCAACAGAGATAAACACACAGAGACAGCAGCACACATTCACACGCGACCTGACACACACTCACTCACTCTGACACATGCACACAGGAAAGACTATCTCCCATGTGGTTTCCTCCCTAGCGAGCGACGAAACCCAACGGTTTCACCGGTTTTATTCTGTTTAACTTTTTTTACACTGGTGGTCGGAGCAACGGCTCAAAGCCGGGCGCTTGTTTCAGGGGAAAGGAATTCAGTGTACGAGTGTCAGAGAGCGAGAGAGGGGCTAACGAAAGAGAGCGAAGAGAGACGATTGAGGAAAAGAGGGAGGGGGAGCTCCAATTGAGAGAAGAACTTGGCAAAGATGATTAGTCTCAGCAGTGAGGCTACGTGTTCAAAGAGGAGGAAAAGTTGGGGAAAGACGACTTAGAGGATAGAAAGTTAAAAGGTTATCCAACAGCTGACTATTATCCACAGCAAAAAAAGAGAACAGGAAGGAGAGAAACAAGAGAAGATGCTTCTAAAAGGCTGAGGCAGAAACTTCAAAACTCTTTGCAGTAGCTTGTTGCTTATGGGCTGACCGTCTTAGGACAGACCTGGGATTGGTATTGGACACTGGAAGTGGTCACTCTCGTTTAACTCTTTGAGGCGCTAAACGGACTTTTGGCCAGTTAGCACGGAAGCGGTTAGCAATGGACCTGCTAATGGACCCGGCGGTCATCACGGCCATCCTGGTGGTGGTTGCTCACTTCCTCACTGCGGCCGTGGTGTGGTTATACCGTCGATGGCGTACCCCTCGTTTTATACCAGGTAAATACTCCTTAAAGCACGTAGGACTGTGAGGCAGAGAGAGGAAGATGCTCCTCATCTCCTTCTGGGAGGGTGTTCGGAGTGACACTCCTGGCTTCCTACTTCCTCTAGACTCCTCCCTTTTTGGTGTCATTCAGTGACTCTTGTTAGCATGTCTTGTGTTGGCATGATAGCGTGTTCACTGCTGTGTTGCTGGTTGGAATTGGAAGGAGTGGATGATCAGTATTTAGCCTTCTAGTCAATGTATTGGGGGTTTTAATTAATGTAGATGAGTTAGCATGTAGCTTCTTTCTGTTGGATTACAGTTTGAGAAGATTGTTACTTTTCAGAGAGCAAATGTATTTTGATCTCCTAGCTAGTCTGAATTTAGTCATTGTGTATTCTCTTTAGACTGAGACAGTGTTTGTTTGATTAGAGCTCTACCGGTGTGAGTCATTCTAGCACAGTTCTCCTTATTTGGCCTTTTCACAGGGTAGCTGCTACATGTCATGTCCCATTGTTTCATATCAACTTAATTGGAGTTGACATTCTCGTTCGTCGCGCACTGTATGTGTTGGCCAGTTAAGTCTCTTATGGCTGTTTTAAGTCAGCTTTTTGTAATATCGTGTAACCTAATGCAATGAACAGAAATTCACTTTGGTGACAATAAGCAACTCAGTCCTGTCATGTGGCCAATTATGCTGAGCTAATGGTAAACACCATGACAAATATGTTATTGTAACATTGCAGTCCTGTAAGAGGCATACATCCTTTAATGTAAAGCCTAATACAAGATATGGAATGCATCATATTTGGTCTGTATCCATCCATCTATAATCCCAATGATAAGTGACTTTGATAGTGGCTAACGCTAGAATAGACTATTTAATTAGCCAGAAAGGACAACAGTGGCCGCTGGTAAGGGCGTTCGCTAATTGTCGGGAAGATTTAATTGATATCCTTCCCTCACAGGAGTATAATATTTAGCGTGACATGACTGTCTGGATCGATAAGGTTGATAGGAGCTGAGGAACGGTGAGGGTTAGCCCGCTTCTGTGTTCTACAGGGATGCCTTGGAAAGAGTGACCTTTTCCTACTGCCACTTCCTATTTACACAGGAACCTACTTTCACTATCTATCTAAATGGACTGGATAGGAAAGCTGTGCTGTGTGCCATTTCCTGGGGCTGTGTGTATGAGATGCAGGCTTGCGTGTTTAGGCTTGCTAAAGTGCGGTACAGGCTGATACAGAGCTGTGTGTGTGACGCTGGCACACTGGCTTTCTTTTTTGCTGCAGCAGCAAGCAAGACGTGGCACAGCACAGTGATGGACTGGGCAGGGTGGGGAGCTGTGTGTTTGTGCTCTTGCGTGAGTGTGTATGTATAGGAGCTATTCCATGGGAAAGGACCCCTGAGCACCAACATGTGAAGTTCATAGGAGCATATCAAATTGGGTGTCAAATGAAAGCGTGGGTCTTTTGGAAAATGAAGGCGTAGATTAATGTTTAAATCATTTTCCATCTTAAAAATGTGGCATAAGTAAAGTTAGATTTATGGATGAACAGATGGAGAAGGGGTCTTGCAAAACCAGAAAAAGTCTTAAGGTATCAGAAATGCACTAAAACACAATAAATGTTGACGTAAAGACCCCTGCCAACTAATATCAACACATTTCATTTTGGAGAAATGTTTTACCTTCTGGACATTTTAAAGAAATATTGCCTTGTGCCTTGTAATTCTGTTACCAAAAACCCATATCTTTCAGATATTTTCTAATTTCTCATGAGGAGCGATGATGATAAAAGTTCACAGAAGTAACAAGTAATGGTAGACCTACCAATTTACTGATATCAATTTTGTTTATTAATTATTAAAGGGATACTTGGGGATTAGCTACTTCCCCAGAGTCAGATTAACTTGTGGATACCACTTTTATGTATCTGTGTCCAGTATAAAGGAAGTATAAGGTAAAAATGGTATCCACGAGATCATCTGACTCTGTGGAAGTAGTTAAAGGGCCTCATTGCCAAATTTCGGCAGTATCCCTTTAAGTGATTAGAACTCGTAATTCCGTTAACAAATTAATGGAATTACCATAAAATCTGTAACGGAATTACTGCAACTGAATTGGCTACAATGGGAAATCATAATAGTCACAACAAATGACAGTTGGGTCACCTGCTACTGTGATCCCTTCCACTGGCATACTGTTATGTTAAGTTGATAACTATTTTGTTGTTGGTCTTTCTGTCGTCTGGTGGTCCAAGAGTGTTAAAACAGTATAATTCTGGACAACTCCTCCCTCTCTCTCTCTCCCTCTCTCTCTCTCTGTCGTTCTCTCTCATTTTTATTTAACCAGCATCTTCACCCACTGAGCACCGACCGACACCAGATGTCCATGGACGTTGAAAAGTAGTTGAAATTTGATCAGTCCACCCTGGCCTTGATGTTAACTTCCACAGACGGACCGGACTGGACCAAATCTTAACCCATCATAGACTTATGTTTCACAATTGTGGATGTCACAGTACTGTACAGTGAGTAGAGCACAGTCCAATACAATACAGTAGTACAGTAAAATGCAGTAGTACTGGACAGAGTACAGTATACTGTACTCTACTGCACTCTACTCTACCCTACAGTGCTGAATTGTACTGCACTGTACTCTACTGTGTTCTGCTGTGATGTCCAAACTTGTGAAACATGAGGAGAATGAAATTCATTTGTGGGTCATTCTCATGAAACTGCCCAAAAAATAATTATAATTCTGAATTCAGAAACAAATAAATGTTTCTAATATGAAAAGGCCTAAGTTAAACATAACACTGAAAATAAAACTATTTCAAATGAAGTTATACAATTATCATAAAATGTAATCTGACTTTTTCCCAATATGAGCTCTTTAGCCTTTTCGGTAATAAGAAGGCCAAGTGGGGTAAAGGGGGTGTTTGAGAATAAGAACCTCAGTCTGAAGTCATATAAGCGAATACATTTACTTAACTTGTGCTCATCTAAGGACTACTCCTCTAGATGATGCATCATGGGTGAATTTTTATTTTTATTTTTATTTATTTTTGTCATTTAGCAGACGCTCTTATCCAGAGCGACTTACATGAGCAATTAGGGTTAAGTGCCTTGCTCAAGGGCACATCGACAGATTTTTCACCTAGTCGGCTCGGGGATTAGAACCAGCGACCTTTCGGTTACTGGCACAACGCTCTTAACCACTAAGCTACCTGCCGCCCAAAGTGGGACGGTAATGAGAAACAGTGGGGAAAAAAAGTATTTAGTCAGCCACCAATTGTGCAAGTTCTTCCACTTAAAAAGATGAGAGAGGCCTGTAATTTTCATCATAGGTACACGTCAACTATGACAGACAAAATTAGAAAAAAAAATCCAGAAAATCACATTGTAGGATTTTTAATGAATTTATTTGCTAATTATGGTGGAAAATAAGTATTTGGTCAATAACAAACGTTTCTCAATACTTTGTTATATACCCTTTGTTGGCAATGACACAGGTCAAACGTTTTCTGTAAGTCTTCACAAGGTTTTCACACACTGTTGCTGGTATTTTGGCCCATTCCTCCATGCAGATCTCCTCTAGAGCAGTGATGTTTTGGGGCTGTCGCTGGGCAACACGGACTTTCAACTCCCTCCAAAGATTTTCTATGGGGTTGATATCTGGACACTGGCTAGGCCACTCCAGGACCTTGAAATGCTTCTTACGAAGCCACTCCTTCGTTGCCCGGGCGGTGTGTTTGGGATCATTGTCATGCTGAAAGACCCAGCCACGTTTCATCTTCAATGCCCTTGCTGATGGAAGGAGGTTTTCACTCAAAATCTCACGATACATGGCCCCATTAATTCTTTCCTTTACACGGATCAGTCGTCCTGGTCCCTTTGCAGAAAAACAGCCCCAAAGCATGATGTTTCCACCCCCATGCTTCACAGTAGGTATGGTGTTCTTTGGATGCAACTCAGCATTCATTGTCCTCCAAACACGACGAGTTGAGTTTTTACCAAAAAGTTCTATTTTGGTTTCATCTGACCATATGACATTCTCCCAATCCTCTTCTGGATCATCCAAATGCACTCTAGCAAACTTCAGACGGGCCTGGACATGTACTGGCTTAAGCAGGGGGGACACGTCTGGCACTGCAGGATTTGAGTCCCTGGCGGCGTAGTGTGTTACTGATGGTAGGCTTTGTTACTTTGGTCCCAGCTCTCTGCAGGTCATTCACTAGGTCCCCCCGTGTGGTTCTGGGATTTTTGCTCACCGTTCTTGTGATCATTTTGACCCCACGGGGTGAGATCTTGCGTGGAGCCCCAGATCGAGGGAGATTATCAGTGGTCTTGTATGTCGTCCATTTCCTAATAATTGCTCCCACAGTTGATTTCTTCAAACCAAGCTGCTTACCTATTGCAGATTCAGTCTTCCCAGCCTGGTGCAGGTCTACAATTTTGTTTCTGGTGTCCTTTGACAGCTCTTTGGTCTTGGCCATAGTGGAGTTTGGAGTGTGATTGTTTGAGGTTGTGGACAGGTGTCTTTTATACTGATAACAAGTTCAAAAAGGTGCCATTAATACAGGTAACGAGTGGAGGACAGAGGAGCCTCTTAAAGAAGAAGTTACAGGTCTGTGAGAGCCAGAAATCTTGCTTGTTTGTAGGTGACCAAATACTTATTTTCCACCATAATTTGCAAATAAATTCATTAAAAATCCTACAATGTGATTTTCTGGATTTTTTTTTCTCAATTTGTCTGTCATAGTTGATGTGTACCTATGATGAAAATTACAGGCCTCATCTTTTTAAGTGGGAGAACTTGCACAATTGGTGGCTGACTAAATCCTTTTTTCCCCACTGTATGTCCACAGACACTGTGTTTGTAAGTAATAGATATTATAGTTTACGTTAAACTTAAACTAGTATACAATTTGTATGATTTCTGGACAAACTACAGAAACATATTTTGTATTTAGTTAGGTTTTTGAAAAATAGTTTTTTGATAAAATGACCCAATAATTTAATCCGGACGCATTTCGCTAATGAGAATTTTGTGTGAAAATTTACCAAATTCAGGGAGCATTTTATAAAAATAAAACAAAAAAGACACTTTCCCAAAAACTAAACATCTTAGTCCTCACTCAGAATTATAGTTGATTTTTGCAGATGAATCATGTTTTTTTTAACTGCATTTGCTACAGACATTTTAAAACTGGTTTCATGAGAATCACCCATCCATAATTATGCATTTCTGTGTAATACAGATCAGGGACCCATGATGTAATTCCGTTACCGTAATTCTCTTACCGGGTGTAAATCCACTTCACTTACTGTAGTTCAATAACCAAAATATAAAAAAACATTTAACTCAAGGTGCCATGTCATAGCTGACATCCCATTCTTTCTGCAGACATGTTTGAATCTTAATTTGGCGCAGATATTCAAGATTTTTTGGAAACGTGGTCGCATAAAAACCTGAGGGAGATTTTAGTGTAATTCCGTTACCAAAGTTTGCATCTGCACAGTTCTTCCACAAAATTATTTTTGGTACATTTTTCAGTGGCAATTGTTGAAAGTAGTCCTTGTGCATAGAGTTGTATGGTTTGTTAAACTTTGAAATCAATGTTTTTTGTTTGGCATGCATTTTAAAGTGAAACAACTGAGTCAAAGCATAATTCCGTTACCTTTGATTTGCCCATAGCCTGCATTTGTATGTGGTTACACGAAAGGTTGCTTAACCTATGTGGTTCACTGCAGTTTAATCAACCATGATGGTGTAGGCTACACACCTTCCCTGTCCTGTCAAAGCATATATCACTGTGAGGATCTTGGCATTGAATAGAGCTGACATCACAGAAATGCTGAGTTACAATGTGTGTGTCATGGTGTCCCTCAGAACCTATGGGTGCCAGACCTAACTAAGACTTCAATCAAGCCATTCTCTCTACTTGAGGTACTAATTGGCCTACAGTATTTCCTCCTCCTTAAAACTGATGTAGGATCAGATCTCCCTACAAGGCCCAGCCTAACGCATTATGAGCTAAAAGTATAATCTGGCCAGTTTGTGAAGGGCAATAAATTACCACACGCCACAATTGTCAGGTCAGCCCTAATGGACATTTAGTCTTAAGTATGGTCTTAGTGTTCCCACTACTCCTGTTTGAGGATTACTACCCCATTGGTCAAAGGCTAGAGCATGGGAGATTGCTTTATGACAGATGTTATAAGGTCCTAAGTTAAAGGTCCACACACCATAACACACTGGCCTATGTGATAAAATGTACTTTGCACAGGGGCTGTTCAGCCTTCAAATGTACCAGGCAGCTAGATTTCTGAGTATCGTGTCTCTTTCAAGATGCAAAATGTCCTTCCAGTACGCCTAAAATCTCTCTCTCTCTCTCTCTCTCTCTCTCTCTCTCTCTCTCTCTCTCTCTCTCTCTCTCTCTCTCTCTCTCTCTCTCTCTCTCTCTCTCTCTCTCTCTCTCTCTCTCTCTCTCTCTCTCTCTCTCTCTCTCTCTCTCTCTCTCTCTCTCTCTCTCTCTCTCTCTCTCTCTCTCTCTCTCTCTCTCTCTCTCTCTCTCTCTCTCTCTCTCTCTCTCTCTCTCTCTCTCTCTCTCTCTCTCTCTCTCTCTCTCTCTCTCTCTCTCTCTCTCTCTCTCTCTCTCTCTCTCTCTCTCTCTCTCTCTCTCTCTCTCTCTCTCTCTCTCTCTCTCTCTCTCTCTCTCTCTCTCTCTCTCTCTCTCTCTCTCTCTCTCTCTCTCTCAATACCTCCCACCTGTGAAAAAGGGAATCGAAAACAGCATTGTATTTTAGTTTTAAAAACACACCTGTGTATGTTTTGACTAATCGACAGCAGACATAACCGTCCTTACGAACCAACATAACGACCTACAACATAACCTTATGAAACCAAACAACCTGCGTCCCCATAGTGCAGGTTATCCTGTACGTAGATACACAGCATCTTCTCCCAGATATTGTGGTCCTAATAAGGTTTACACTGCCCATTATCAGAGTCCTCACAAGGCGCCCTAATTCAATATGTGCTAATCTGATGACTGCTCCTCCAGAGGGCTGCCAGGGGGGCCCTGGTAATTGGGGAGGGAATATGTAGCAGCCAGGAGCGGAATATCAGCACTTTATTTCTAAACCTGTTACCCGATACAGGAAGAAGGAGAGTGATGAACTCTGTGACATTTGAAGACTGTGAAAGTGAAATGGAAACAGAGGGATCACACTCTGAAAAGTGGAGAAAATAAGATTGACAGGAAACAGCGGGAGGAGGAGAAGACTTGGGGAGCGGGGACTTCCTCTGTTTCATTGAATGAGACTGAGGAGAGAAGCGACAGAAGAGGAGAGATTAGACGTGATAACAAGAGAGGGAGGGAGCGAGGGATAAGCATACTGCGGGGTATTAAGAGCGTAAGCTCTGTCTGGTATTTATAGTTTGGAGGGCCGAGGGAGAAACGGAGCAAATGAACAACGCTCTCACTCTAAAAACAGAGGAGAGAGTCCTCTTGAAAACAAGAATGGAGTGAACAGAGGGAAAGACAAAGGACAAAAAAGAACGAGAGATGAGGATTGGATATGTGGAGAGAGTAAAGAGGTCACTATAGGAGGAGAAAAACACGGCTACTTGAGTGACGCATCATCGACAGGAGGAGAGCGAGGAGGAGCGTGCGTGCGTTTGTGTGTGTGTGCGGACACTTCCGGCAGAGCTTGTTGTCATTGTGTGTCACGAGTGTGTGTGCGTGCGTCACTGCTTTTGTTGGGGCCGTCTAGGCGTGTTGTGTGCCAGCTCTTTTGTATGCTAAACTATAGGTCTTACCTGGTCTTTAGTATTTCCGTAAGAAACTACAGATTAAAACCAGCGTCTGGCCAGAGCAGCCATGGCTGTGATGTCACCCTTGACTGCCTGACTCCCAGTGATAATGTCAATGTTCCGGTCACATGTTCATATGCCATCCCAGTGTTGTTCTATGAAGCGAGGTTGTTGCAGCTGTTTTTGCTGACTCACCGTATCAGTTCTACTATTGATTTTGTTCCTGTTGTTTAAATTGAAACATGACAATGCAGAAATTATTGTAGGGGCTACCATTGTGAAAGGTTATCGACAGAGTTTAAGGGATGTAGGAATAGGCTAGCTGAAAATGCTGTTCTATCAAGGGAATGCTTAGTCATAGGAAAGGGGGTTACATTTTGACATTTTAGTCATTTAGCAGACACTCTTATCTAGAGCGACTTACAGTTAGTGCATTCATCTTAAGATATCTAGGTGGGACAACCACATCACAGGCAAAGAAAGTACATATTTCCTCAAAGAAGCTATCAGTAGGGTTACAATGAAGGATGAGTCAACGCTGGGGATTTAGAGTCCTGAGACAAAAGCGTGGTTTGTCCCGTTCTGTGATTGTTAGTGGGTGTGTATGGTCCCAGGGGAGGGTGGCTCTCAGCTCAAGACCCCTCTTGTTCACTTGTAGCTAGCTGGTGCTTGTGCCAGTCTGCATAGAACCAGCCTGGAGATGAGTCAAGAAATCTGATCTGGACAATTCTCCAATAGACGACCTCATACACACTACAGCCCTGACCCAAAGCATATTTGTATTATTTTATCTCACTGACCAAGGCAGCTACTCAGGTGATTATGATTATCTGAAGTAGCTTCTCTCTCTCTGCAGGTCTGATTTCCTGTCTTTATTTAATCAGATGACATCACAAGCTCTACAGTTCTTTTTGTGATCAGACGAGAAGTCTTAAACACACACAAAACACTCACTGGCAGAAAGCACCATGACTGGGGTCTCTACAATGGACAGCCAGGGGGTTTCTTCTGGGATTGTGGCAAATTTGTGTTCCCAGGCCTAGAAAGAGGAAAGAAAAAGAAAAAGATTCTATTGATGTTGGTTACAGTCTAGGGCTAGCAGTGTCTGGTTTCTGTTAGTCAGAGAGAGCAATGTGTGTGTGTTCACATGGCAACAGGCTGGAATCAAAACACTGGAGTCTGCCGCTTGCTTGATTGCTTGAGTGGATGACATCATCATAAAGGGACACTTCAGGACTATAAACGAGCATGTTCTCTTTTTGACTTCCTTGTTATCTACCTCAACTAGCATTTGATAAACAATCTCTCTCTCTACTTCCGTCCTTTGCTCTCGAAGACTGAAAAAGGGAAAACACTCTTATTTCCAACTGTCAATGGCAGACAGTTTCCTCAACCTCTTGTTTCCACATCTTGACAGGATACAAATCTCAACCAGAGGACTGCAGCCTTAAGATACTTTTAAAGAGAGCGGGAGGGAGAAAGAGGCTGAGAGAGAACCGCAGCTCTCAGCCTTCTCTGTCTGCAGAGCCACTGCTCAACAGCTGCATTTTAGAGCACAAGGTGTCTGTCGTGCACCAGGAATAGAGTGAACAAGAAAAAGAGAGACTGTGCCTCAGCCCAGTGAGGTAGCAGGGGACAGGAGTGACCGAGGGAGTGAGAGAGAACAAGAGTGGAAGAACCAGAGGGAGGGGTTGGAGAGGCAGTCCTTATTTACCGGAGGGGAGGGGCAGCCTGTGACTTTGACACACGTGTGACTGCTCCAGCGAGAGAGAGCTTGCTAGGAGTGTTGAAATGGCAGCGACAGCAGGACTGGCGGAAGGAGAGGGGGTACAAGGGAGCGACAGAAAGAAAGAGGCGACCCAGAAATAAGTCCCTCTGCTTGCCTCAGACGCGGGGAGACTACTCCTTACAATATGTGTTTTTGGGAAAATCAAATTCATTAGAATAGACTCTTGTTTTGACATTGTGGAAACTGGAATAGCAATTTGTTTACATTGCCTCTCTCTGGTGTGCTACCTGACTTGGAATAAGACACGTGGGCTTCCTCTGAAAGAGACTACTCTTGTTCTGGGATTACATTGCCTCTCTCTGTTTTGATACTGGACTTTGGAATGACACATGTGGACTTGCACTGGGAGAGAAATGAGGAAGTGCTTGTAGAAGCCAGGTAAAGGAAGGAAAGAAATACAGAAAGGTAGAACGGTAAAGAGAAGGATGTGGCGGAACTACCATAACGAGTGCAGTCTCAATGCCCACCTGCACTCTCTCATGTGCTGTGCAGGTCAGTGCCTGTTTGAGTTGGTTCATCTAAAGTTTAGTGTGTGTGTGTGTGTGTGTGTGAGAGAGAGAGAGATAGTATGTGTAGCGTATACATGTGTTGTGCACTGTGTAGTAGGTAAGTGTTATTTACATAGGCTCAATAAAACACGTGTGTCCTGTGTTTGTACATTGAACAAAAATATAAACGCAACATGCAACAGTTTCAACGATTTTATTGAGTTACAGTTCATATAAGAAAATCAGTCAATTGAATAAATTCATTAGGCACTAATCTATGGATTCCACATGACTGGGAATACAGATATGCGTCTGTTGGTCACAGATAACTTTAAAGAAAATCAGGATCAGAAAACCAGTCAGTATCTGGTGTGACCACCATTTGCCTCATGCAGCGTGAAACATCTCCTACGCATAGAGTTGATCAGGTTGCTTGATTGTGGCCTGTGGAATTTTGTCCCACTCTTCAATGGCTGTGCGAAGTTGCTGGAAATTGGCGGGAACTGGAACACGCTGCCGTACACGTCGATCCAGAGCTTCCCAAAAATGCTCAATGGGTGGCATGTCTGAGTATGCAGGTCATAGAAGAACTGGGCTATTTTTAGCATCCAGGAATTGTGTACAGATCCTTGCGACATGGGGCCGTGCATTATCATGCTGAAACATGAGGTGATGGCAGTGGATGAATGGCACGACAATGGGCCTCAGGATCTCGTCACGGTATATCTCTGTGCATTGAAATTGCCATCGATAAAATGCAATTGTGTTCGTTGTCTGTAGCTTATGACTGCCCATACCATTACCCCATGGTGGCATTGGGGTTCTCTGTTCACAACGTTGACATCAATGCCTGCCATCTGCCCGGTACAGTTGAAACCAGGATTAATCCGTGAAGAGCAAAGTTCTCAATCGTGCCAGCGGTCATCAAAGGTGAGCATTTGCCCACTGAAGTCGGTTACCACGCCAAACTGCAGTCAGGTCAAGACCCTGGTGAGGACAATGAGTATGCAGATGAGCTTCTTTGAGATGGTTTCTGACAGTTTGTGCAGTTTGTTGCTTAATCAGGTTCTTCATATGCCACACCTGTCAGGTGGATGGATTATCTTGGCAAAGGAGAAATGCTCACTAACAGGAATGATTGGTTTCAGCTCATGAAACATGGGACCAACAATTGACATGTTGCGTTTATATTTCTGTTCTGTATATTGTATCTTGAGCTATTGTGCACCCTATCGACCAATGTTGTTTACTTTGTGAAGACTCACTCGAGTAGTGGTAGTGTGTTGTGTGTGTTGTGTTTGGACAGTGTTGAGGGGTGTATACTGCTGAATGATGTCTCCCTGTGTGGTGGAATGCGTGCCTTTCCGTGGTTGTCACACATACAAACACAGCACACAGACAACCCTGTTGGTTTATAGGCTCTTCCCTTGGCAATGGACATGTGTTCCCGCTGGCAGTTGTCAAATGTGGGATATCATGTTAATTCCTGTGACAAACTCTAGGGGGCGCCATGCTTGTTTAATATGCTGTCACCAATGGCCGATTTTGATTAATGCAGAGCCTAACCTAAATGTCATAAAGAAAGCCGTGTGTTTCTACTGAGCGGGCTAGGCTAGCTTACCAGGCAGGTTTGTTAACTAAGTCGTGCTTTCCTGTTGAAACACTTGAGCAAGACCGTGTTGAAATGTGTGTGCCTTGGGCTTGCCCCCTGAGTCAAATGTTCATAATGAGTCATATATTGTGTGTGTGTACATGCATGTCACCTTGCCCCACTAGGTTTGACCACGTTCAGGTATTTGACCTGCATTTCTACTATAAAATATCAGTCTGTCATTATCAAAAAGAAGCCGCAAACAGATATTAAAGCTCACTAAGACCACTTGTGTTTGCATACTGTAATGGGAACATGTTTGTGTGTGTTCACACAGTTTTGAATGTGGTGTGTAATGTTTGTAGGCCTATTTGGGGAGAGGAAGTGAGACAACCCATTTTCCCCCACATGGCGACTCTGTGTCATAGCGTCACCTTGGCAACCACATCAACAGTGGAGGCTATCAAGGTCGAGTAGGGGAAGTACCAGCAGGAACTATTTTCTGATTGGTTGGAGCAGGGAAGGGGAGAATGTAGTCACTAGTTGGCCATGCTAGAAAAGACGTGAATATTGCCAAATATGAGATATGCTCATCATAAGATATACGATTTGAATGTGACTTGTGATTTTGGTTAGTGCTTCAAATCATGTTAGCTGTTAAATAGTGCCACAACTTATGTCCTTTCTAACATTGCCAGATAGTAACAACCAGGGGAAAGCAGGAAGAGGCATCCCAATGGAGGAAGTCAGATATGAACTGGAAGGCGGGAAACGCAACGCTACCCATCTGCATGCCATACATAGAGAGACCCAGATATGAGAAGAGGAGGGAGAGTGGCTCCATGGGCTGTGGGGGAGGGGGAGGAGATAACAGCATTCTGGGCATTGCTGTATCACTCCTCTGGGTGACGTGGTCTGGACTGAGCTCAGAACAGACAGCAACGGAAATAGGCTGGGAGGCTACTGCATTGTGCTAAGACCCCTGGCCCTGTCTCTGCTGCTCCAGTTGGGATTGACCAGCTCAATAGGTGCCTCTCGGCTTTATTAAATACCGAGTCGTGGTGGGTTTGTGAGTGCTTGCATGCAGGCGCGGAGGTGTGTGCCTGCGGTGTAGCATGCATCCTATGTTGTATCCATATGGACATTTTGCAGTGTCACAAACAAGCTGCAGTGTCACTAACACTCAACAAACGTAGCGTTCATACAAAACAAAAGGTATGACGAGGTGCAATTCGCCCAGACAAATACCAAAGCAGGAGACATTGCCGTTGAGCCCTCTATTCCAGATTAACCGATTTAATAGAGCGCTGCCTGCACCAGACAGCTAGCCTGGTTCAAATAGGTTGAACGCTGCGCTCCCAGACAGCCTCAGTACAGAAATGTTTCAGGGCCATGGAGAGTGCATCTAAATAAAACAGTTGTGAGGAATGATGCTGCACTATACTTGTTGTTATATAATGAACTCTCTCCTTTCTCTCTCTCTCTCTTTTCTTCTCCAGATGAGCGAGACAGGGTGCAGAAGAAAACCTTTATGAAATGGGTCAACAAACATCTCATCAAGGTACGGCATCGCAGCATCATTTTGGGGGTTGGTGGGTGGTTGTGGCGCAGTTGGGCTCACACATACAGAGACGTATCGTGACTCAGACCATCGTAGAAATGAATGAACTAGAATAGTAGTTCTAGATTAGTTGTTAAATTCCACACAGGGCTGAATGAGCTGTGCCCTGCCTCCAGCACTGACTCAGTTTTTGTTTACTGTGTGTCTGTATCTGTCTGTGTAAGATTTTTCTCATTACTCTATGGGAGCAGATGCCCGGAGTTAAGGCTGCTGTTATTTTTCTGCCTCACTAGCTCTAATAATACGATTAGATGTAGTAGCAGGCTAAGGTGACGGCGTGATATTTCTGTCTGGCATTAAATCAATGTAATAGTTTCAGGTTACCTTTGTTGTTTCTGTATTTGTTTGTCGCTGTCTCTTTCTCTTTCTCTCGGTTTGTCTGTCTAGGTGCTTGTTTGTTCTTTCTCTTTTTTGTCCGTCTGGGTTCTCTCTCCCTGTCTCTCTCTCTCTGTGTCTGTCTGTTATCTGAAATGTTTATAAGAAAGTCTGTCCAGTGGCCAACTGTTCATGTCCCCCCCACCATTTGGCTGTACCATTGAGAGCATCTTGCCTGGCTGCATCACTGCCTGGTATGGCAATAGCACCGCCCTCGATCACTGTAATGTCTGCACCTGTTGTATTCGGCGCATGTGGCCAATAAAATTAGATTTGATTTGGTGCGCACAGCCCAATACATCACTGGGTGCGAGCTCCCTGCCATCCAGGACATCTATATCAGGCGGTGTGGTAGGAAGGCCAGGAAAATCGTTAGACTTCAACCACCCAAACCATAGACTATTCTCTCTGCTTCCGTACGGCAAACGGTACCGGTGCAAGTCTGGCACCAACAGGCTCTTGAACAGTTTCTATCCCTAAGCAATAAGACTGATAAATAGTTAACAAAATAGCTACACGGACTAAATAGCTATCTGAGTTAACCTTGTATCTTTTTTATTTTTGCACTCTCTCTATGCACACTCACAGGGCCCTACACAATCACACACACACACACTCCATTTGCTCACTCACACATAATATGCACATACATTTTTACTGACTCTACACACACTCACACCCACACACATTCAAGCTGCTGCTACTCTGTTTAGCTTAGATCCTGTTGCCTAGTCACCTTATCCCTATACATACACTACATGACCAAAAGTATGTGGACGCCTGCTCGTCGAAACATCTCATTCCAAAATCATGGGCATTAATATGGAGTTGGTCCCCCCTTTGCTGCTATAACAGCCTCCACTCTTCTGAGAAGGCTTTCCACAAGATGTTGGAACATTGCTGCGGGGACTTGCTTCCATTCAGCCACGAGCATTAGTTGTGTCGGGCACTGATGTTGGGCGATTAGGCCTGGCTCGCAGTCGGCGTTCCAATTCATCCCAAAGGTGTTCGATGGGGTTGAGTTCAGGGCTCTGTGCAGGCCAGTCAAGTTCTTCCACACCGATCTCGACAAACCATTTCTGTATGGACCTCGCTTTGTGCACAGGGGCATTGTCATGCTGAAACAGGAAAGGGCCTTCCCCAAACTGTTGCCACAAAGTTGGAAGCACAGAATCGTCTAGAATGTCATTGCATGCTGTAGCATTATGATTTCCCTTCACCCAAACGAAGGGGCCTAGCCCAAACCATGATTAACAGCCCCAGACCATTATTCCTCCTCCACCAAACTTTACAGTTGGCACTATGCATTGGGACAGGTAGCTTTCTCCTGGCATCCACCAAACCCAGATTCGTCCATCGGACTGCCAGATGGTGAAGCGTGATTCATCACTCCAGAGAACGCGTTTCCAGTACTCCAGAGTCCAATGGCGGCAAGCTTTACACCACTCCAGCCGACACTTGGCATTGCGCATGGTGATCTTAGGCTTGTGTGCAGCTGCTCGGCCATGGAAACCCATTTCATGAAGCTCCTGAAGAACAGTTATTGTGCTGACGTTACTTCCAGAGGCATTTTGGAACTTGGTAGTGAGTGTTGCAACCGAGGAAAGACGATTTCTCTGAACTTGGCGGTCCCGTTCTCTGAGCTTGTGTGGCTTACCACTTCACGGCTGAGCCGTTGTTGCTTCTAGACGTTTCCACTTTCCACGTTTCCAGCTTCATGAGGTAGTCACCTGGAATGCATTTCAATTAACAGGTGTGCCTTCTTAAAAGTGCATTTTTGCATATGTGGGAACTCCTTCAAGGCTGTTGGAAAAGCATTCCAGGTGAAGCTGGTTCAGAGAATGCCAAGAGTGTGCAAAGCTGTCATCAAGGCAAAGGGAGGCTATTTGAAGAATCTCAAATATTGATTATATTTTGATTTAACGCTTTTTTGGTTACTACATTATTCCATATGTGTAATTTCATAGTTTTGATGTCTTCACAATTATTCTACAATGTAAAACATTTTAAAAAATAAAGAAAAACCCTTGAATGAGTAGGTGTGTCCAAACTTTTGACTGGTACTGTACATTAATATCGACTGGGATTCCCGAGGAACTTGTTGTTGTTATTATTATTATTATTATGATACGAAATATGATGGAGCTGGAATTTGTCTTATTGTCTTACATGAAGTACAGTGGTAATACAATAGTTTTTCCAATTATGGTGCACATACAGTGCATTCGGAAAGTATTTAGACCCCTTCAACATTTTGTTATGTTACAGCCTTATTTTATAATGGTTTAAATAAAAAAAAATCCTCATCAATCTACACACAATACCCCATAATGACAAAGCGAAAACAGGTTTTTAGAAAAACAGAAATACCTTATTTACGAATGTATTCAGACCCTTTGCTATGAGACTGGAAATTGAGCTCCGGTGCATCCTGAGGGACCTTACATCCTGAGGGACCTTACATCCTGAGGGACCTTACATCCTGAGGGACCTGACATCCTGAGGGACCTGACATCCTGGGGGACCTGACATCCTGAGGGACCTGACATCCTGAGGGACCTGACATCCCGAGGGACCTGACATCCCGAGGGACCTGACATCCCGAGGGACCTGACATTCCGAGGGACCTGACATTCCGAGGGACCTGACATTCCGAGGGACCTGACATTCCGAGGGACCTGACATTCCGAGGGACCTGACATTCCGAGGGACCTGACATCCTGAGGGACCTGACAGATAATTGTATGTGTGGGGTACACAGATGAGGTAGTCATTCAGAAATCATGTTAAACACTTATTTCACACAGTGAGTCCTTGCAACTTATGTGGCTTGTTAAGCAAATATTTACTCCTATTTAGGTTTACCATAACAAAGGGGTTGAATCCATATTGACTCAAGACATTTCAGCTTTTCATTAATTTGTAAAAAAAAAAAGAAAAAAAGAAAGTGCATTCGGGAAAAAGTGCATTCAGAAAGTATTCAGACCCCTTCACTTTTCCCACATTTTGTTACAATACAGCCTCATACTGAAATTGATTAAATGAATTTTTCCTTAATCAATCTACACACAATACCCCCATAACGACAAAGCAAAAGCAGGTTTTTAGACATTTTTTCAAATGTATTAAAAAAAGAAACAGATACCTTATTTACATAAGTAGTCAGACCCTTTGTTATGAGACTAAAAATTGAGCTCAGGTGCATCCTGTTTCCATTGATCATCCTTGAGATGATTCTACAACTTGATTGGACTCCACCTTTGGTAAATTCAATTGATTGGACATGATTTGGAAAGGCACACACCTGTCTATGTAAGGTCCCACAGTTGACAGTGCATGTCAGAGCAAAAACCAAACCATGAAGTTTGGAACCACCAAGACTCTTCCTAGAGCTGGCTGCCCGGCCAAACTGAGCAATCGGGGGAGAAGGGCCTTGGTCAGGGAGGTGACCAAGAACCCGATGTTCACTCTGACAGAGCTCCAGAGTTCCTCTGCGGAGATGGGAGAACCTTCCAGAAGGACAACCATCTCTGCAGCACTCCACCAATCAGGTCTTTATGGTAGTGGCCAGACGGAAGCCACTCCTCATTAAAATGCACATGACAGCCTGCTTGGAGTTTTCCAAAAGGCACCTAAAGGACTCTGACCATGAGAAACAAGATTCTCTGGTCCGATGAAACCAAGATTGAACTCTTTGGCCTGAATGCCAAGCGTCACGTCTGGAGGAAATCTGGCACCATCCCTACGGTGAAGCATGGTGGCGGCAGCATCATGCTGTGGGGATGTTTTTCAGCGGCAGGGACTGGGAGACTAGTAGGGATCGAGGGAAAGATGAACGGAGCAAAGTACAGGTAGATCCTTGCTTAAAACCTGCTCCAGAGTACTCAGGACCTCCGACTGGGGCTTAGATTCAGCTTCCAACAGGAAAACAACCCTAAGCACACAGCCAAAACAACGCAGAAGTGGCTTCGGGACAAGTCTCTGAATGTCCTTGAGTGGCCCAGCCAGAGCCCTGACTTGAACCCGATCGAACATCTCTGGAGAGACCTGAAAATAGCTGTGCAGCGACGCTCCCCATCCAACCTGACAGTGCTTGAGAGGATCTGCAGAGAAGAATGGGAGAAACTCCCCAAATACAGGTGTCCCAAGCTTGTAGTGTCATACCAAAGAAGACTCAAGGCTGTAATCGCTGCCAAAGGTGCTTCAACTTGAAGTACTGAGTAAAGGGTCTGAATACTTATGTAAATTATATATTTTTTTAAATAAAAACCTGTTTTTGCTTTGTCATTATGGGGTATTGTGTGTAGATTGATAATAAAAAGAACAATTTCATCCATTTCAGAATAAGGCTGTAACGTAACAAAATGTGGAAAAGTCAAGGGGTCTGAATACTTTCCCAATGCACCGTAAGTTAATTGACTCATGGCAGGACATGTTGTACAGTCTTAGATGAAGACCAAAGCGATACGTCTTTAGTCTATTGTAGTCTAGCATGGAATAGAATAAAAAATCTATGTTCCTTTATAATCCTGTCCTATCAGTCTAGTATCTCTACTGTTGACAGACCACCCTAGCGCAGGTGTTTACATAGCACACAGCCACCGAGCTCATGGCTGTACAGTAGAGGCTGACAGACAGTGACATCATCACTGAGAAGCTCTACCTGTTCCTGTGTTTGTCTTGGCTCTCTCTATTCACTGACATCACTCCGATTTACCTGACTGCACCCATGTTTACATTAGCTGACAGACAGGTGGCTGTGGTCAGGTTATGTGTGTGCCGTCATGTGGTCAGGTCTGTGTGTATGGCTGCCTCTGGGAGTGTGTTTGTACACATCCATATAAACACTGCCCTCACCGCGAACTGTGGTGTTAGGGACCTGTGTTAACAGCTCGCCAGGAATGCAAGGACACAGCTAGGGCCGGTTTTCCAGACAGCGATTTAAACCTAGTCCTGGACAAAAAAAACACTATACTGAACAAAAATATAAACGCAACATGTAAAGCCCTCAAACTCAACTCTGGACCTCGAAGCCAGTGCCACTGCATTTTTATTTACATTGTTCCCCCTCTAATCAGGGACTGATTTAGAACTAGGACACCAGGTGGGTGAAATTAATTATCAGGTAGAACAGAAAACCAGCAGGCTCCGGACCTCGTAGGGTAAGAGTTGAGTACCCCTGATGTAAAGTGTTGGTCCCATGTTTCATGAGCTGAAATAAAAGATCCCAGAACTATTCCATATGCACAAAAAGCTTATTTATCTCAAATTGTGCACAAATGTATTTACATCCCTGTTAGTGAGCATTTCTCCTTTGCCAAGATAATCAGATGTCTCAAGTTTTGAAGGAGCGTGCAATTGTTGCCAGAGAATTGAATGTTCATTTCTCTACCATAAGCCGCCTCCAACATCGTTTTAGAGAATTTGGCAGTGCGTCCAACCGGCCTCACAGCCGCAGACCAGGACCTCCACATCCGGCTTCTTCACCTGCAGGATGGTGTGAGACCATCCACCCGGACAGCTGATGAAACAGGAGTATTTCTCTGTAATAAAACCCTTTTGTAGGGAAAAACTAATTCTGATTGGCTGGGTCTGGCTCCCAAGTGGGTGTGCATATGCCCTCCCAGGCCCACCCATGGCTGCGCCCCTGTCCAGTCATGTGAAATCCATAGATTAGGGCCTAATGAATTTATTTAAATTGACTGATTTCCTTATATGAAATGTAACTCAGTAAAAACGTTGAAATTGTTGCATGTTGCGTTTATATTTTTGTTCATTATATATGGAGAATTTCCATTTCAAAGGCTTTTTAGCTCAGAACTTGGCTTAATCTGTGTCCGGGAAACGGGCCCTTAGACACACACAGTAGACCTATACCAGACAAGGCAGGTAGCTGTGGAGCATGGAGACATTGAGTTGCATAAAGAGGACAGAAGAAGGCAAGTGCCTTTCGGTGGATCTCAACAGAAGAAGCAGTGCACCAGTATACACTGAGTGTACAAAACATTAAGAACACCTTCCTAACATTTGCACCCCCCTTTTGTCCTCAGAACGACCTCAATTAGTCGGGCCACGAACTCTACAGGGTGTCGAAAGCGTTCCACAGAGATGCTGGCCCATGTTGACTCCATTGCTTCCCACAGTTGAGTCAAGTTCGCTGGATGTCCTTTGGGTTGTGGACCATTCTTAATACACATGGGAAACTGTTGAGCGTGAAAAACCCAGCAGCGTTGCCGTTCTTGACACAAACCGGTGCGACTGGCACCTACTACCATACCCCATTCAAAGGAACTTAAATATTTTGTCTTGCCCGTTCTCCCTCACCTAGTCAGTCTATGTCATGGAAAGAGCAGGTATTCTGTACACTCAGTGCAGATGACCCCAAAAACATGAGTTCAACCTCACATACAAATAGACTTTATGTACTAACTAGTGTGTGTGAGACCCAGGTGCACTGTCTCTTTGGGTGGCACCACTCTAACTGTAGCATAGCAGTGGAGCTGACAGCTGCGAGTAACCAATCATGACGTGTCCTCTGACTGAACAACACCCAGATATTGCATGCCCATTTTATCAACCCCAAACACAGATTATGGAAGCCTTGTCCCAGTTTGTGCCTTCTAACCAACTCCTTTGGTCATTACCACCCTAGGACCAGGATACTCTCTCTGTATCCCAAAGCTGAACTGTGATTCAGCAATTATTAGGATAAATGGATGAATGAATTCTGTAGAAAATAAATGACTGCACTATTTGTGTAACCAATACATCCACACCAATTATGATTACAACACATTGACGTGTCATACTTCTGAACTCCCCGTGTCAAGAAGTGTCTGCAAATTTGAATGCAAATCGGTTGAATAGGGAAGACTTAAATTGAATCGTAGAGGCAGAGAAATAGTTCCAGTAAGTGGAATGAAGATGACCCACACACACTAAAACATGATCTATTATTGCACGAGAGATCATCATTTCCAGTCCGAAGTAATAACAACCCCTCCCCATGATATCTATCTAATTAACACACAATCAACTCTTCAACACCCACAACCAACATAACACATCCCCTCTTTCTCATCACGCACTGACGCCAACCTTCAACACATAGATGGATAGAGGGTGTGTGCGTTAGTCAGAGAGCATTGAGAGCACGAGAGGGATGAGGAAGAGATGTAGAGTGAACAGGGACTGGGAGCGGAAGGAGAGAATAAAGGAAGACAGCAGGGCAACAGAAGGATGTGAGGGAAGGTTCCAGATGGCTTCTTCTCTCCTTGTGTTTGTGGTCTTATGTGGGGTTAGGCTTCCTAGCGGGAGACTCCCATGCTGCTTCCAATCCTATACTTTTGAGATGCATATATGGGGAGAGCTGACAATTGACCAATAGGACATAGAGAAGGCCCATTGTTTCTGTGCTGTTTGGATCCTCCGATTAAAAGGCACACGTCGCCCTCTGCTGGAAGAATGTGGAATTTACGCTATTGCAGCTCACGATTGAAATGCAGTGAAATGTTTGTTTTTACAGCTTGTGCAGTTTGCTGTGTTATGTAAAAAGCACAGTGGTTCTCAAACATATGTGTTGTGAATGTGAGCCACTAAAAGCCTGGCCTAGCCTCTTGTGACCGTTTAAGATGATTCTGGGTGCCGAGATTAGTCTTGGCCTACCATGTCTCTAGCCATAGCCCGATCCCAGGGCACAAGAGGACTCCAGTTTTCATCAAACACTTAACCCCAACCAATATAATTCAAGTCAGGTCAGTGTGCACACACACACACACACACACACACACACACACACACACACACACACACACACAATACCCCTCCACCACTAGCCCCTGCCCTTCAGCTGTCAATCACTCCAAGGTAACCAAAGAGCACTGTGGGAGTTTAATCTCTCTCAGGTCTGTGATGGGGCTGCTTTGACCTGCACCATCTGTTCACACAGAGGACTCCTGTCTTTAAGACTACCTTTCTTTCTCTCGGTTTTGTTTCTCTCTCTCAATATGTTCTTAGGTTATCCGTCACTCAATGCAGACCAAGAATATAACACAAGCAAGAGTGGCTACATCTCCTCGTAATGAATTGTTATTATATAATCCCTGTCTTCTAGAAGCCACCGTCAACTGCCCCCTTCACTCAGCTTTCTTTTATTTGTTCTCCTCATGTTTATAGGTCTCCCAGTCATCCTCATTTCCTCAACCTATTTCTCTCTCTCTCTCGTTGGGTGTACGTTTGTAATGTGATTGTGTGGCGGTTGCGGTGGAACGCAATGTGTTTTTAAGGGTAGGGGGGTGCAATGGGGTGTTTTTAGTGTAACGAGGATGTCGCCATAAAAGTAAGACAAAAAGTATCTCTCTGCTCTCCTCTCTATAATGGCTCCATTGCCTCAGGTTAAACCACAAGTCATGGTCAGCTGTGAATGACACAGTAATTAGCCTCAATCTCCTCTCTCTAAATGCCCAGTCTATCCTTTTTCGCCATCCTGGCTTCTCTTTTTCTCTCCCTCTTTTTTAATTCCTGGTTCTTAGCACTGAGCTGTTTAGCCTAGTCATTGGGAGTCCATCAGCAGGGTCTGAAAAGATGGCCCACTTTCACACAAAGGGTTACGAAATAGGCCTGCCAAAGCTGCTGAGTCACCGTGCCAACGGTTGTCCCCGGACACCCCGACCCGAGACGCAACATGGGGTCACAGCCGGAGCACAGTGTTTGTCGTCCTGGCAACTAGGGTCCCTAACGGCGTTGCTTATGCCAACAATGCTATGTAAACGCTGGGATGATATGAACACGATGAGTATGTAATTAACTCTTTATTTCTTACTTTCGCTCTCTTTCTTTCCCTATCCCCTGTTTTTCTCTCTTGTCTCTCTCTCTCTGCTCCCCGTCTCTCTCCATTTCTATCCCCCCCCCCCTTTAGGTGAGGAAGCACATCACAGACCTGTACGAGGACCTGAGAGATGGACACAACTTGATCTCCCTCCTGGAGGTCCTCTCTGGAGTCACCCTGGTAAGACACACACACACACACACACACACCCGGTCACAAACCTTCACACCTCGACGACCATCTCACACACTGTCATGTCCCGGTACACTGTGTCACACCCTGAGACACACCCTCCCTCACATTGAGAAAGACATCCTCGGAGCATATCTTTAAGTGAACTCAAGTTCATTAACACGTGTCATTGTCTCATAATGTAAATGTTACATTGAGGGACATGCATTTGTCCCTATCTAAACGTAAAAAAAAAAAAAAAACGTTATTCCCTATAGTGCACCACTTTTGACTAGAGGCCAATGGGGCCTGGTCAAAAGTAGTGCACTAAATAGGGGATAGGATGCCATTTCAGATGCAGCCAGACTTGCTAGGAGCACACGATGACGCATTGTAACTCAGTGACAGACGGGTGGATTAACATGAAATACTGCTGACTGGTCCACCTAGATTCTGGCTCTCCTTTTACTGTCTGTGTGACGCATTCACCTCAAATTTTAACCACAGAGTGTGTGAGTGTGTGTGTGAGAGAGAGACCTTTCGACTTCTTCTTTTTTAGAAAGCTGGCCTCTTGGCAGTTTACTTTTTGATTATTGCCTCAGCTGCATTTTTCATTTTCTCCTGCTCTACCTCTTTCTCACATTCTCTTTCTCTTTGATCTCTCTCTTTTGGAACATCACTTCATCTTCATCCCTCGATACAATTATTTCATCCTCCATCCACTCTTCTCTCACTCTCCTCACCCCCTTCCTGTCCGGACGGCAGCAGCTCAAGGGTGTGTCCTCGCTGAGGAGGGTGTGTGTGTCCCGAGCCCCCCCGCTCATCTTGCTCGGGGGGGAGGAGGTGGAGGATGGAGCTCAGGGAGTACGTTTGACCCCCAACCCTCACCCGGATCCTCACCCCATAGACAGTGCTTTAAGACTGCATGCGAGTGGAGTGCTGTGAAGTTCTATTCCAAGACATACATTTACACACAGACGCATCTCATGTCTCACACAAGCATTTTCACAACGTTTTCCCATTCAAACACACATTCTCAAAGTCGCAGACAGTTGCTTGACACGTACAAACATTACACGCACATCGTCATCACCACTACAAGCTATACAAAAGGGTAACCAGACAAAACCTCTTTAGACATTCCTTCAAAGGTTAAATAGCATTTTTTTATTTTTTTTTATTTTTTTTGTCAGCATCTTGGCTGGGGCTGTGTAACTGTGGCCTCTTCTCCCCCTGACCCTCCCCTCACCTCTCTTCCTCTGCATGGAGTTCTCGGTTTGGCCTGAGTGCTCCTTATAGGCCTGCTACAGTACTGGTACTGCTGACTGCAGTGATGACTATACCTAACCCAGCCCAGCACAGTGTGACACACACTCCTGCATCTTGCAATTCTAGCAGCTTTGCTGTGTGTGTGTTCTCTGTGTGCGTGTGTGTGTTCTGTCAGACTGTCAGTGATTGACTGAGTGTATGTGTGTGAGTCAGCCAGCCAAGGATTGTGTGTTTGAGAGAGCGGTAGGGAAATAATGTGTGTGTTTGAGAAAAGTATTAGGCTGCCTAAACCAACATGGTTTGCAGATGTACCTTTTCTGGTTTGTAGAATGTTTTTCCTGGGTTGTTTCCTGCTCTGCTGTGAGGCTGCTTGTTGGCATGTCTTTGACAACAGTTGAAGACAGCGCCCTCTAGGATAATGTCATGGCATTACCACGGCCTAGGCATAGTTTTCCCCTCACTGTACTTTGAATTGGGAACGACACTTCTCACGGCTTATATATCTCTCTCACTGGTCAGCATTGTGAGACTATCTAAAACAAAAATCATACACTCATCTCTTCTTTCTTTTTCATACTTTTTTTTCAGCCCAGAGAAAAGGGTCGCATGCGATTCCACCGGCTCCAGAATGTCCAGATCGCCCTGGACTTCCTCAAACAGAGACAGGTACCACTGACACCCCTGCCGCTCTCAAACCCACTCAATATTTCAGCATGTACTCATGCTCTCCGCAATACACATTGAGCTGAACTAAGCCATATTCAGACATCTGCAGTTGGAAATAGTTTTTAGTTTGGTTTATTATTACCATTTTAAAACTCCATACAAAGCACATCCATAAATATAATCATTGAGGTGACCTTTCTCTCTGTCCCCTGTCCCATTGTGTCAGCTCTGCATGACTGGGGCTCCCAGATGTCCACAGTCACATCTCACGCATCACTGACCAATGCTGCACCTCTCTAAGACACCTGCTCTTACTAGACATGGGCTGCATCTCAGTAGCCTTTAGTGGACTGGCTTCCTCTCCTTGTTTCATTGCTTTTATGTGCACTGATCTGAGAAAGCAGGATGGAATATGGAGGGTATTCACACCTCACACAAAAATATAGCCTTTGTAGTATTCAATGTTGCAATAGAGAGCAAGAAGTCATGTGATGACTGGTTAAGAACATGGAGCACATGGTTACCCAACTCCAGTCCTCTTACAGTTTTCTGTTCCTCGTCAAAGCTTTAGTAAGTTCACCACTAGGCCTGCCGTTAAATCCTCCCATTCTACATGTTTCAGGTCAAACTGGTGAACATCCGGAACGATGACATCACAGACGGCAACCCCAAGCTGACACTGGGCCTCATCTGGACCATCATCCTGCACTTCCAGGTCTGTGCTGCTCTATGTGTTCTATTTCTATGTTGTGGTTTGCCACCCTGCTCATTGTTTTGTGTTGTGTACATGGCACGCTGACTACTTCCTGCTGACCTCTTGCCAGGTCTACCACACAGAGGTTTTTAATCTCAAGGGTCTTTTCCTGGTTAAATAAAAATAAATCAATACAAATACAGTACAAAGAAATTATTTCTATGTCGTGGCTAATCTGTGGTTGGTTTGCGAGTCTGCTATGGAACCAAATACACAACCAATTAACTTTTTAATAACAGCAGAACTGTAAATAGAGTTTACAGTTCTGCAAATCATGGTAATTGCCACCCCGTGCCATTTGTTAGTGATGCAGCTATTTTCGGTAACATCTCTGTCCATATTGGCTAAAGACATAGTAATAGTTATTTAGGCTAGTTCTCCCTTCCTTGGTCCGTTGTGGCCTATAGTCTGGTTCCAATCACTTAGAGACAGAGGTGGTGACAATCCTTAGAGCTAATGGTGGATGTTGATCTCTCAGCCATGTCCTCTACTGTCATATTGGGTGTGTGTGTGCGCGCAAGCTGGATCGTTCGGTGCCAGGAGCAGACTAGATTTAGGAGTCTTTAGTGTCTCTTTCCAGTGTGGGAGTTTACTTGAGTTGTTGCTTTGTCAGTAGATGTTGTGCCAACCTGCTTGTTGTAGAGACAGACGGCTCTAGGGAAGTTTTGAAGAACGTAGTAGCAGTGTTTAAAAGATGGAGACGAGTGGCTGTGTGTGTCACATAGTTTACCTTGGCATGTCCTTGTGCTGTTGTGGAAAATACCCACCAGGCAGGGCATTGCAGTAGGTCATGCCAGGTCCCAAAGCACTAGCACCATAGAGAGACACACACACACACACACACACACACACACACACACACACACACACACACACACACACACACACAGCAGGCCTCAGGAACCCAGGCGTGAATGGACTCTCAAGGGCAACATGTTTGGACACGAATAAGTCAAGCAAATCCAAATCTACCCATCCTGTGTCCCCAAATCAAAGATCTTCAACTAAATGTTCTCCTTTTTAGAAGTCAAACTTCTCTATAAAAGTTAGAAAAAGACAGAAATGAGAGCACCATTTTGTCAATGCCAGTATTTTGACAGCTCCAGGTACCAACCTTATATTATTAGGTTTACAATCAGCTGCACTTCCCATGCCCGACCACTAAGACATGCTGTGGGAAAAACAAAGCGATGATGATGACATCACCTCACAAGGTGACACCGGCAAGCCAGTTGCCACGGAGACACGCCGCATGACTACGCAGCCACTTCATTCAACATGATTCAGCAGAACGGTGTGAGCACAGCGAGGGAAAGAGAGCGGCTGATGAAGAGATGCAGAACGAGGGATAGAGGTAGAGGGTGATAACCCAGCACTGATGGACAGAATGGGGGCTGAAAACTACAGTTGCACTGAAAGTGAAAGACGAGGAGGAAATGAAAGAGGGAGATGGAAGGATAGAGCAGTGGTTTTACGGTTGCAGTTAAGGATAAATCTAATCAAACCAAATGTTATTTTTCACATGCTTCATAAACAACAGGTGTTGACTAACAGTGAAATGCTTACTTACTAACAATGCAGAGAGGAAAATAATTGAAAAATAGTAACATGAGGAATAAATACACAATGAGTAACGATAACTTGGCTATATACACTGAATACAAATCTAAACGCAACTTGTAAATTGTTGGTCCCATGTTTCATGAGCTGAAATAAAAGATCCCGGAAATGTTACATAAGCACCAAAAGCCTATTTCTCTCGGATTTTGTGCACCAATTTGTTTACATACAGTGAGGGAAAAAAGTATTTGTCCCCTGCTGATTTTGTACGTTTGCCCACTGACAACGACATGATCAGTCTATAATTTTAATGGTAAGTTTATTTGAACAGTGAGAGACCGAATAACAACAAAAAAATCCAGAAAAACGCATGACAAAAATGTTATGAATTGATTTGCATTTTAATTAGGGAAATAAGTATTTGACCCTTCTGCAAAACATGACTTATTACTTGGTGGCAAAACCCTTGTTGGCAATCAGAGGTCAGACGTTTCTTGTAGTTGGCCACCAGGTTTGCACACATCTCAGGAGGGATTTTGTTCCACTCCTCTTTGCAGATCTTCTCCAAGTCATTAAGGTTTTGAGGCTGACGTTTGGCAACTCGAACCTTCAGCTCCCTCCACAGATTTTCTATGGGATTAAGGTCTGGAGACTGGCTAGGCCACTCCAGGACCTTAATGTGCTTCTTCTTGAGCCACTCCTTTGTTGCCTTGGCCGTGTGTTTTGGGTCATTGTCATGCTGGAATACCCATCCACGACCCATTTTCAATGCCCTGGCTGAGGGAAGGAGGTTCTCACCCAAGATTTGACAGTACATGGCCCCGTCCATTGTCCCTTTGATGCAGTGAAGTTGTCCTGTCCCCTTAGCAGAAAAACACCCCCAAAGCATAATGTTTCCACCTCCATGTTTGACGGTGGGGATCGTGTTCTTGGGGTCATAGGCAGCATTCCTCCTCCTCCAAACACGGCGAGTTGAGTTGATGCCAAAGAGCTCGATTTTGGTCTCATCTGACCACAACACTTTCACCCAGTTCTCCTCTGAATCATTCAGATGTTCATTGGCAAAATTCAGACGGCCCTGTATATGTGCTTTCTTGAGCAGGGGAACCTTGCGGGCGCTGCAGGATTTCAGTCCTTCACGGCGTAGTGTGTTACCAATTGTTTTCTTGGTGACTATGGTCCCAGCTGCCTTGAGATCATTGACAAGATCCTCCCATGTAGTTCTGGGCTGATTCCTCACCGTTCTCATGAGCATTGCAACTCCACGAGATGAGATCTTGCATGGAGCCCCAGGCCGAGGGAGATTGACAGGTCTTTTGTGTTTCTTCTATTTGCGAATAATTGCACCAACTGTTGTTGGTGATGGTCTTGTAGCCCATTCCAGCCTTGTGTTGGTCTACAATCTTGTCCCTGACATCCTTGGAGAGCTCTTTGGTCTTGGCCATGATGGAGAGTTTGGAATCTGATTGATTGATTGCTTCTGTGGACAGGTGTCTTTTATACAGGTAACAAACTGAGATTAGGAGCACTCCCTTTAAGAATGTGCTCCTAATCTCAGCTCGTTACCTGTATAAAAGACACCTGGGAGCCAGAAATCTTTCTGATTGAGAGGGGGTCAAATACTTATTTCCCTCATTAAAATGCAAATCAATTTATAACATTTTTGACATGCGTTTTTCTGGATTATTTTGTTGTTATTCTGTCTCACTGTTCAAATAAACCTACCATTAAAATTATAGACTGATCATTTCTTGGTCAGTGGGCAAACGTACAAAATCAGCAGGGGATCAAATATTTTTTTCCCTCACTGTACCTTTTAGTGAGCATTTCTCTTTTGCCAAGATAATCCATCCACCTGACAGGTGTGGCATATCAAGAAGCCGATTAAACAGTATGATCATTACACAGGTGCACCTTGTGCTAGGGACAGTAAAAGGCCACTCTAAAATGTGCAGTTTTGTCACGCAACACAATGCCACAGACGTCTCAAATTTTGAGGGAGCGTGCAATTGGCATGCTGACTGCAGGAATGTCCACCAGAGCTGTTGCCAGACGATTTAATGTTAATTTCTCTACCATAAGCAGTTTTAGAAAATGTTGGCAGTACGTCCAACCGGCCTCACAACCACAGACCACGTGTAACCACGCCAGCCCAGGACCTCTACATCCGGTGCCTTCACATGCAGGATCGTCTGAGACCAGCCACCCGGACAGCTGATAAAACTGGGTTTGCACAACCAAAGAATTTCTGCAAAAACTGTCAAACTGTCTCAGGGAAGCTGATATGAGTGCTCGTCATCCTCACCAGTCATGACCTGACTGCAGTTTGGCGTTGTAACCAACTTCAGTGGGCAAATGCTTACCTTTAATGGCCACTGGCATGCTCGAAGTGTGCTCTTCACGGAGGAATCCCGGTTTCAACTGTACCGTGCAGATGGCACACAGTGTGTATGGCGTCGTGTGGACGAGCGGTTTGCTGATGTCAATGTTGTGAACAGAGTGCCCCATGGTAGAGGTGGGTTTGTGGTATGGGCAGGCGTAAGCTACGGACATCAAACACAATTGCATTTTATCGATGGCAAGTTGAATGCACAGGTACCATGACGAGATCCTGAGGCCCATTGTCTTGCATTCATTCGCCACCATCAAATCAAATCAAATTGTATTTGTCACATGCACCGAATACAACAGGTGTAGACCTTACAGTGAAATGCTTACTTACAAGCCCTTAACCAACAATGCAGTTTCAAGAAAAATAAGTGTTAAAGTATTTTCTAAAATAAAATGAAGTAAAAATAATAAAATAATATTTATTATAGAGCAACAATAAAATAACAGTAACGAGGCTATATACAGGGGGTACCGGTACAGAGTCAATGTGCGGGGGCACAGGTTAGTCTGGGTATTATGTAGGTAGAGGTAAAGTGACTATGCATAGATAATAAACAGAGCGCAGCAGCAGCGTAAAAATGGCGGGGGGGTCAATGCAAATAGTCCGGGTAGCCATTTGATTAGCTGTTCAGGAGTCTTATGGCTTGGAGGTAGAAGCTGTTAAGAATCCTTTTGGACCTAGACTTGGCGCTCTGGTACCGATTGCCGTCACGACTGTCTTGGTGTGTTCCGACCCTGATCGTTTGTTGGTGATGTGGACACCAAGGAACTTGAAGCTCTCAACCTCCTCCACTACAGCCCCGTCGATGAGAATGGGGGCGTGTTCGGCCCTCCTTTTCCTGTAGTCCACAATCATCTCCTTTGTCTTGATCACGTTGAGGGAGAGGTTGGTAACCTGGCATCACACTGCCAGGTCTCTGACCTCCTCCCTATAGGCTGTCTCATCGTTGTCGATCTCATCGTTGTCTCATCACCTCATGTTTCAGCATGATAATGCACGGCCCCATGTTGCAAGGATCTGTACACAATTCCTGGAAGCTGAAAATGTCCCAGTTCTTCCATAGCCTGCATACTCACCAGACATGTCACCCATTGAGCATGTTTGGGATGCTCTGGATCGACGTGTACAACAGCGTCTTCCAGTTCCCGCCAATATCCAGCAACTTCGCATAGCCATTGAAGAGGAGTGGGACAACATTCCACAGGCCACAATTTACAGCCTGATCAACTCTATATGAAGGAGATGTCATGCTGCATGAGGCAAATGGTGGTCACACCAGATACTGACTGGTTTTCTGATCCACGCCCCTACTTTTTTTTTTAAAGGTATCTGTGACCAACAGATGCATATCTGTATTCCCAGTCATGTGAAATCTATAGATTAGGGCCTAATGAATTTATTTTAATTGACTGATTTCCTTATATGAACTGTAACTCAGTAAAATCTTTGAAATTGTTGCATTTTATATTTTTGTTCAGTGTACAAGGGGTAAGTGCAAAGTCGATGTGCGGCGGAACGAGGTCATTGAGGTAGATATGTACAGTGCCTTGCCAAAGTATTCAGGCACCTTGGATTTCTTCACATTTTATTATGTTTCAAAGTGGGATTAAAATGGATTTAATTGTCATTTTTGTAAACAATCTACACAATACTCTGTCAAAGTGGAAGAAAAGTCATTTTTTAATTTTTGGATAAATAAAAAATCGATAACTAAAATATAGTTATTACATAGTATTCAGCCCCTTTGTTTAGTCAAGCCTGAATTAGTTCAGGAGTAAAATGTGTCTTAAATCACATAATAAGTAACATGGACTCACTATGTGTGAAATAATAGGGGTTGACATGATTTTTGAATGACTAAACCCTCCTCTGTCCCCCATACATACTATACATCTGTAAGGTCCCTCAATCAAGTATTGCATTTCAAGCTACAAGGACCAGGGAGCTTTTCTAAAGCCTCATAAAGAAGGGCAGTGATTGGTAGATGGCTAACAATAACAAATCAGATATTGAATATATCTTTAAGGATGATCAAGTTAATAATTATACTGTGGATTATGTATTAAACCACCCTGACACAGTCATCTTTCTGAACTGAGCTGCAGGACAGGAAGGAAACTGCCCATGGATGTTACCATGAGGTCATTGGTGATTTTAAAACAGTTAGAGTTCAATGGCTGTGATGGGAGAAAACTGAGGATGGATCAACAACATTGTAGTAACTCCACAATAATGACCTAAATGACAGAGTGAAAAGAATACAAATATACATAAAATGAAATATTCCAAAACATGCATCTTGTATGCAACAAGGCACTAAAGTAATACTGCAGAAAAACAAAGCAAAGGAATATACTTTTAGGCCTAAATGCAAAACCTTATGTTTGGGGCAAATCGAACACATCACTGAGTAACTGCCTCTTTATTTTCAAGCATAGTGGTGGTGGCTGCATGATAGTATCAGTATGCTTGACATCAGCAAATACTGGGTTGTTGTTCAGGATGAAAATAAACGTAATGGAGCTAAGCACAGGAAAAATCCTAGAGGAAAACCTTCAATCGGCATTACACCAGAGACTGGGAGAGAAATTCACCTTTTCAAAACAAGGCCAAATCTACTTTGGAGTTGCTTACCAAGAAGACACAGAATGTTACTGAGTGGCCAAGTTACAGTTTTGACTTTAATCTGCTTAAAAATCTATGGCAAGTTTTTAAAATAGCTTTCTAGACATGATCCACAACATATTGATAGAGCTTAAATAATTTTGAAAAGAATAATGGGAAAATATTGCACAATCCAGGTGTGTAAAGCTCTTATAGACTTACCCAGAAAGACTTACAGATGTAATCGCTGCCAAAGGTGTTTCTAACATGTATTGACACAGGGAGATGAATACTTATGCAACAACTATATTTTAGTTATTTATTTTGTGTTCATCTTTAAATAATGTTAGAATTTATTCCACTTTGACATTAGAGTATTTTGTGTTGATTGTTGACAAAGAATTCCAATTGAATCCATTTTAATTCCACTTTTGTAACACAACAGAATGTGAAGAAATCCAAAGGGTCTGAATACTTTTGCAAGGCACCGTAGGTAGGGACAAAGTGACTAAGCAACAGGATAGAGTGTATGAGTCAAAAGAGTTAGTGCAAAAAGGGTCAATGCAGCTAGTCTGGGTAGCTGTTAAGGGAGAGGACAGAGAGAGACTGCACAGTTTTATAGAGAGCGCTTAGAATCGGGTTACTTATTTCTCAATTTCATCCAATTTCTAAACAAAAAAGATAACCAAATCCTATATGAACATGATTTTATTTAACAATAACACAAAATACAAAAACTGACATTAACAGACAAGAGTATATCAACTTAATGTAGACAAGTCTGAACAGCACATTATGACCTGGGATTTGCAAGGAGCAAAAATGTCATTGGTAGTCACCAGATAGCATGTTAGAAAGCACATATTCATTTATTGTAATGGTTACGGGCAAGGATATAGGGTTTGGTGTTAGTAGTTAAAATCAGATGTGGGGTTAGAAAGCACTGCATGGCCCGGAAGTGGGGAGTGAAGTATTTCCAGGAAACTGTCCCCCTAAGGTTCGCTGCTACCAGCCTGCTAGTAAGATAATTTGTGATTGGAGGACTCTGTTGTCAGGGCAAAGGAGAATTCGTAATTGGATGAAACTCTGTTGTTAGGGGTAGAACCACAGGCCTATGACTCCACACTCTGTCATGTCTAGTTAAGACCAGTTCTTCATTATTTCAAAGATGTCACGTTAGCAAAGCATTCTCTCTGACTGCAGGCTAGACAAGTTGCTATCTCAGCAGTCCTTCTCAACACCAGCCACTTCAATTCAATTTTAGAGATACTCAGCCCTGCTCTGGCCCTCAAGGCAGCAAGTCTGCCAGTTGTCCTCTACGTGGTCCTCTGTAGCTCAGCTGGTAGAGCACGGCGCTTGTAACGCAAAAGGTAGTGGGTTCAATCCCCGGGACCACCCATACACAAAAAATTTATGCACGCATGACTGTAAGTCGCTTTGGATAAAAGCGTCTGCTAAATGGCATATTATTACTATATTATTATTGGTACTTAATCCATCAATTGAAGTCAATGTTTGGCGACGATGTTCACTCACCTAACGGATAATAGCTGTGTCTCAAATGACACATTTATATATTACATTTACATTTTAGTCATTTAGCAGACGCTCTTAACCAGAGCGACTTACAGGAGCAATTAGGGTTAAGTGCCTTGCTCAAGGGCACATTAACGTCATTTAGCAGACGCTCTTAGCCAGAGCGACTCACAAATTGGTGCGTTCACCCTATAGCCAGTGGGATAACCACTTTACAATTTGGGGGGTTAGAAGAAATACTTTAGCCTATCCCAGGTATTCCTTAAAGAGGTGGGGTTTCAAATGTCTCCGGAAGGTGGTGAGTGACTCCGCTGTCCTGGCGTCGTGAGGGAGCTTGTTCCACCATTGGGGTGCCAGAGCAGCGAACAGTTTTGACTGGGCTGAGCGGGAGCTGTGCTTCCGCAGAGGAAGGGGAGCCAGCAGGCCAGAGGTGGATGAACGCAATGTCCTCGTTTGGGTGTAGGGACTGATCAGAGCCTGAAGGTACAGAGGTGCCGTTCCCCTCACTGCTCCATAGGCAAGCACCATGGTCTTGTAGCGGATGCGAGCTTCAACTGGAAGCCAGTGGAGTGTGCGGAGGAGGGGGGTGACGTGAGAGAACTTGGGAAGGTTGAACACCAGACGGGCTGCGGCATTCTGGATGAGTTGTAGGGGTTTAATGGCACAGGCAGGGAGCCCAGCCAACAGCGAGTTGCAGTAGTCCAGACGGGAGATGACAAGTGCCTGGACCAGGACCTGCGCCGCTTCCTGTGTAAGGCAGGGTCGCACTCTCCGAATGTTGTAGAGCATGAACCTGCAGGAGCGGGTCACCGCCTTGATGTTGGCGGAGAACGACAGGGTGTTGTCCAGGGTCACGCCTAGGCTCTTCGCACTCTGGGAGGAGGACACAGCGGAGTTGTCAACCGTGATGGCGAGATCATGGAACGGGCAGTCCTTCCCCGGGAGGAAGAGCAGCTCCGTCTTGCCAGGGTTCAGCTTGAGGTGGTGATCCGTCATCCATACTGATATACTGACACCTTCTTCCCCAAAAGGTTTTTGTGTTTTATAACAATATATTCTGGCGACAAGCACTGTACTATACTATACGGATCATTGCACTTGTTTGTGACCTACCTATGGCATTGACAAATGTGTAGTGCTATGTAAATTCAGTAAGCATACATCTACCCTGACGCAACAGTGGTTCAAGGCTGGCTGCAGCTCCTCACTTTCAGCACTAGGGGTCACCAGTTATCCCAGCCTCATAGATGACCTGGCACACTAACAATGCTCTCAGCCAACTACATCCCTCTCACAATCCCCGCCTCACCCTGAGCTGTGGCTGCGTGCGATTGGCTTATCCACTCTGGCCTGGCTCGTTAATTCGTGCTTCTGTAATTCCTCCCCTGATAAGAAACTTTAATACAAAATACATCATCATGGCCCAGCTCTGACCTGCTTCTGTGAAAGCACAAATTATAAGTTGCTGCCAAAGCACAGATCTAGAACCAGCTTACCCTATATACCTCCTAACCTCCGTCATTTAGAGGGTGAAACATCAAAACCGACCTCAAATCAGCCCTTATTCACAACCTATATTCTCTCTAAATGCTAATTATGTTGTGACAGAAAGAATTGCATAGTAAAATACTCTCGTCAATGATAATCATAAAGTCTATCTCTAATGGAGCTGGTCCAGTCCAGTATAGGTTCCGTGAGGGGGTCATGTGACCGCTTTCAGGTAGCTAATTGATAGTTGGAGGCTTCCAGCACGTCATATCCATGGTGAAGACCTCAGGGACCTGATTTAGTGTCTTATTGTCTGTTTTCCACTGTGGGGGTAATGGGAGAGCTGTGGATTGGACTCATCTACAAGTAGCATATCTATCATCAATAGAGAATACTCTGCATTTATGTTTGTAATGGTATTTATTTTGGGTGTGTGGGTAGATCTCTAAACTTCCATACAATGCCTCAGGACCGTGTGTGTGTGTGTGTGTTTCTTGATGTGGGCTTGTGCACACGTGTGTTCGTCATGTGTGCTCGTACAGTTGTCCACCACCCTCACATACAGTGAGATTTGGGTGTTTAAGGTGTGTGTGTAGTGAATGTGTGTATGAGAGGAAAAGCTTTAACTGGTGCAAAGGCTCTCTTGCATTCTCTCCTCTCCCTCCTTTTCCCATCCCTCTCTCTATCACTCTCTCTTGCCATTACAGACAGTTTTTTCTTTTCATCTCTCCTCTCTCATCCCTCTTGATCTTTTCATAAACTCCTTAACACCCACCCTCCTCTCCTGCATCTTCCTTCATTCTTTTGAACTTGCTTTAATGATCTTGGTTTTGCAGAGAATCAACAATGATTTATTTTATTTTCCATCAGTAGCTTCTTGCCAACCGGGGAAGCTTTTGAGTCGTGTGTGTTTGTGGAGCCCGACTGATATATCGGTGCACCGATCTTATTAGCTGATATTGGCCTTTTTACCAATAAATCGGTATCGGACCAAAATTTCACCTATAACCGATATTCAATACATACTATGAAATAAGGAAATATCATGCTTATCTGATCGTTTGCGGCCATTCTCATGATGTCATTATTGTCACAATGTAAGAAAATAACATCTGAAACATATTTCTTGGACAATTGCTATTTTGGATGACAATTTATGAGAACTCAGTGTGGGAAAAATGTCACTTTTTAATTTCCCTGCTGTAACAGTCTATTGGCAGATATATCGTATCGGTAAACTTTGCCCCCCCCCCCAACCACAGAAAAATTCTGATTCGGTATCGGACCAAAAAAATATAGCATATCGGTGTGTGTCTCACACCAAGAGAGCAGCAGAGAGTGAGGAGGAGGGAGGGAGGCACAAGGAAGTGGATAGGAGGAGGAGAAAAGAGGAGGGAGGGAGAAAGAAAGCTAGAGCAGCAGAGGTTGTGAAGCTGCAGCAGCCTGAAGATAAAGTGTTTTTCTCTCTGCCGGTGCCTGCGAGCGAGAGCACGAACGAGAGAAGCCAGCGAGAGCGAGAGGAATACAGGCTGCCTGCTGTCACTGTGGCTCCCGCTTTCCCCTGGATCTACAGACCTCGGCTTACGTACACACATAGAGGATTCATACACACACACAGCTGATCAGAGGATCGCCCAGCCCTGCAGGCATACACACACGCTCTTGCTCTCTCTTCAGCTGCACATACACACACACACACACACACACACATATTTCGCTTCTCTACCGGGAACACCGTATAAATTGGATCAATCCGACCATTCCTGTCTGACCGGGACCTTGTTCTCCCTTCATCCGGATCCCCCTCTCCTCCTCCATCTCTCTCTATAACTAGCCAAGGAGCTCCAGACTACCGGACTAATCCTCTGCCTTTGCCTTACCCAGTCAGCTGTTCGTTTGCAGGCAGCGTTAGGAGGGCGGCTAAAGCTGGGGATACTGAACCTTCCCTAACCAAGTCTAACCCAGTTTAGCCTACTCCTGTAGGCTAGCTTCCTGTAGCCCAGCCTACTGTAGCCCAGCCCAGCCATCGCTGGTCATTCGATTAACCAGACCAGAGGAGACGAGTGGAGAAGGAGTGCCTTTTTAACCAACCGCCTGTCTGCCTGCTTGGCTGTCTGCAACCAGACCCTCTTTGCATGCACGCCTGTGGAATCATACTGGGAACACATACAGACCTGGATGAGCGTGGATGCTTATATACTGGAGTACTGGAGCAGTGTCAAAGACTGCTGCAGGGATGACTGAAAAAGCCTGCCTGGCTGACAGACAGTGACAAGGTTGGAGATGGACTGAGGGGTTAGTGATTGGATAGCACCAGCACGATCTCCCAGCAATCCTCCATCGGAGGGGGGATAAGATCAAGGCCGGTATCCAGGGGGGAGCCACGTGACGTCTGGAAAGCGAAAGGTGGGGTCTCTACTCCTTAACTCGACATGCTCTGGATTTTAACCTGATACAGTACCAGAGACAAAGCTACAGGAACCACTACCAGCTTCCCGAGTTGTCTGGCTTTTCTATGAGACAACGCTACAGGTATCTTACCACTCCTAATGCAATGTGTGATTGTAGTCATTGAATGATGGTCGAAGAAGGATAATGCAAGACACCTACAGTTCAGAATCTCATCACCTCTCTTCCTGGTCCCATGGTTACCCTTATCACCTGGAGACTTCCAAGTCAGCACCATAACGTTGACTTAACGCTCATTCAACTATCCCAGGAGGTTTCCTTCGTACTGAGACCTCTCTGTGGTTAACAACCGTGTGAACTGAAGGAAATCAAACACCACATGACGCAGCGACTCCATGAACAGGGGGGATCGTGGGAGACGCCGTTGAGACTCTGAGTTTTTAACAATCTGTCAGAGTATTGGCGGACTGTCCACTATCTCCCACCACCAATCCGGATAGTGGATATTAGCATGCTGTCTTGGCAGAATGGGACACCACTGGCTACTACAGAGCTAATGCTATCACCACCGCTACTACTATGACTGTTGTTGACCGTTACGGCGCTGACAGCAATAACATTATCGCAAGAGCGGAGAGTTATTAATAATATATGATTCTGGATACCTGGAGGCGAGCCTGTATAAAGTACTTGGATTACAGTACCCCCGGAACGACAGGGAAACGTATTGCAAACAAACTGTGTGTGTGTGTGTGTGTGTGCAGGATGGCGGAAACAGAGCGGAATTGCATATGACGTGATCTTTTTTCCGCTGCTGAGCGACTGGGATGATGTGCACTGAGTCACACACTGCATGTGTGTGTGTGTCTGCACTGCAGCTCCCTCGCATCTCACCCTCTGAGGAATTGCAGATATGAGATGAGACAAGCACTGATTCCATCGCAGGTAACGCCAGAAACCCCATGGACTTCTCTCACACACACATACACACACTCCGACATTGTGTGTATGAAACGACTGATGGGCTGAAAAGGACACATCTGCAGTGCTCTGACTCACCGTCTCCTACTCCGACTCTCATAGCCTCATTCAACATGTAGTATGTATGAGCTACATTGACTTTCGTTCTCACCTGTCAAAACTTGGATGAATGAACTGCCTGAGCCAAATCTATTTTCTCTTAAGCTGTGCGGAGTCTGCTGACATGTTTCTGCCTTCAGTGTCCTTGTCGTGAGTGCTGTTACCCTACTGGGACGTCCGTGACCTGCCCATAGAGGCATAGCGACAGTGGGGGGCCTCGGAGAGCGAGCAGGGCTGACCGCGGTGTTGCCTGAGCATATGTGAGGTGAGGCAACAGCTGCAAAGAGAGGAGGAGAAGAGGAAGAGGGGGAGGAAAGGCGGGGAGAGGAACACATACTGACAGACGAGAGCTGTGACACGCAAGCCTGCAGCAAGCACCTCGGCCGGGTGGACTGAACCAGACACTATGAGAAGGTGACGAGAGCCCATCCCGTCTCTTCATTGTCATTTTCTATACTCCTGGCAAGCAACTGGAGCTAAACCTGCTATCACTAACGTCACACCGAGAGCAGGTGTCACATTGATATCGCTTTTGTCTGTCACTCTCTGCTGCTCTGATCTGCCTGTCCATCTGACTGTCTGTTTTGCTTTCTATTTTTGCCGCCTCTGTCCCTTCCCTCTGTCATTCACTCTGAGATGGGAAGCTCTATGGGTTGTGTGAGGCCTCCTAGGGAGGGAGGACACGGCTTACCCCCACTGTCCCCCAACCCCAAACGGCGCCTCCGCTTCCGGCGGAAACGCAAAGGAAAGAAGCACCAGAAAAGAGAGTCGGTAGGCTCGGAAGTGGAAAGCATAAGGATAAGCAACATACCAGAGGAAGAGGATGAAGAGGAGGAGGACAGAGGTACTGTCACAGAGGCGACCACCGCCTCGTTCAACACTATGAGTGATGTCGGAGCCAAAATCACCAATTTAACCGTGCCTCATGTCCAAACTCAATCCAGACTACCCCTTCCCAGTGCTCTCTGTGCTGACTCCACAAGCGACAGCATGGGGGGGTTGGGTGGTAGCAGAGTGCTGTCCCCTGAGCCAAGCCCAGTGTGGAGAAGGGTGTCCTACCCCGGAGCTGGGAGTGAGGAAGGGGGGACGAGCAGTACCATAGAGGCCCCAAGCAGCCAAGGGCAACCCAGTGAGGATCCCACCCCGTCCGCAGACAACCCTGACCCATCTTTCCCGTCCCAGGTGTACACCACCCCTGGTGGGGGTCGGGTCTGCAAAGTCAGGGAGCGAGAACAAGGGGTCCTGGAGAGGCCTTGTATACTAAGACCCAAGAAAGAAAGGGAACGAGAGAAAAAACGAGAGAAAGAGGATGAAGGTGGGGGTTGGCTAGCAGGGACTCTGGGGGTTGCTTTTAACGCCCCTTCGGAAAAGGAGCGCAAAGGGGTGGTCCACATTCGCGAGGTGGAGGGCCGGCTGTGTGTTGTGAGGACAGTCTACCCCAGTGACTTTGGGTCCCCGGTTTGGAGAGGGGACAGTTACCATGATAAAGAGGTAGAAGTAGAGGTACGTGCCGAACCTCCAGCCGCATCCCCAGTGACTGGGAAAATCCTCAAAGTACAGCTTTCTGAGGAAGACATCATGAAAGCCAAAATTGACGCCTCCAGTCCGCATAAGACAGCTAAACGTCTGGGGACCCGGGAAACTACAGAAGTCAAGGAAGGCACAGTGACTGGAAACAAAGTTCAACTCTCTGAGGAAGACCGCAGGAGAGCCAAAATGGATGCCAGGACCACTTTCCTTATGGGGACACAGGAAACTACAAAAGTCAAGGAACTCAGTCTGGATAAACCAGCACAGGTCCAACAGGGACTATTAATACGGAACCCTCTTTCCTCTGGTTATGCCAACGATCTGCCACTCACATCCCCAGAGACTGGGGGAGTCACCCAGGTAAGCAGGGTTGGCTTGACCCAAAGTAGAGCCAAAATGGACACCTCTGGTCCCAATATGACAACCAACCTTATGGGGACCCAGGAAACTACGACGGTTGAGGGACCCTCGGTACAGGACCCTCTGTCCTCGGGCTATGCCAGCGACCTGCCACTAACCTCCCCAGAGGCAGGGGGCGCCACCCAGGTAGACTGGGAAAGCTCCAGAGAGGGACTGGACTCTGCAACGGACAGTCCTCTATCTCCACCCCAGTTCCCCACAAAGCAGTTCCCTCAGGTCAGCGGCATCTTTTTCTCTTTCCTTCTCTTTTCCGCTCGCTCTCTTTTACTTGTGGAAGTGGAAATGTAGGCTAGATATTTGGGGGCTTGTCCAGGATCAGGGCGGGAGAGCATATTTATGAATGTGTGTTGCCCTTTTACGGCTTGTATACTACTGTCACACAACTTTGTGTCAGAGAGATTTTGTGTGTGTGTGTGTGTCCTGGTTGTCAGCCCTGCAGAAGGCACTCTGCATCTTCTCATCCTTCCGGAGTCTGTCCCCAGAGCCTAATCAGCACAGCACAGACCTTCTCTGCATCTCTCCCCCTTCTCTCGCTTCTCCATCACTCATTATTTTCCTCACACGCCCACTCTTTCCTCTGTTACTTCTGACTGTGTGTGTGTGTGTTTCCTCAAATGGCAGGGTTCCTGACAGCATACTGAAATGTGTTATTTTGCAATTATGTATTGGTTTATGAGATCATACGGCTCACACAATGATGTGTGTGTGTCGTGGGGGTGGGGGGGGGGGATTCAATGGCCTCATTTGAGCTCCATCGCAATAAGCTGTTCAATGAAAGGACCAACTGTCATAGAAATATTATTACAGTAACTTTAATGGTAATGTCGGTTCTAGTAATTCTACCCCTATGCCTACTCTATTGTAGGTCTTTAACCCCACAGTTGCTGGTGACCCTTTCACTGTTGTTACCAATAATTAACCTCAATTGGTAATGGTAGTTAGTTGATATAGTACCTTTCTTGCTCAAAGTGCTTTACATTGACAGCAGGAAACTCCCTTCATGGCTGCCGACCTGTAGCACCCGGCCGTCAGTATATTATGTATGCTGTGATGGTATGACGTTATGTTCTCTTTGGGCCTGTGTGTCTCATTTGATGCGCGGTGCTGAGTCACGGGGAAAGCAAGACCCACACCCACCCCCCACACACACACACACACACACACACACACACACACACACACACACACTCAGTTGCTTAGAGCCCGGTCTCCGCAGAGGCTCCCGTTTACGAGTGTTTTAGCCAGGTAACGATCAATAGTTCTGGCTCTTTCTCGAGTGTGTGGGTGGGTGGGTGTGGTGTGTGTACGTACGTGGCGGCTGCCTTTTTGGCAATGTCTGGGCTGCCCTCATCTGAATAAATAGGGATTTCAGATGCGCATTCATCAACACTATACTGCTACATCTAGCCTCAGAGGGGGATTCCAAACCCTTTATATCCATCCCACTCTCTCTTTGTCTCTATCCCTCTCTCTATCCCCTCTTTTTCTGTATTTGGTGTATTCTGTCCGTCTCGTTCTCTCTCCCCATCAACTACTGTATCTAAATATCTCCTCGTCTCTCTCCCTGCCTATCCTCCATTTTCTCTCTTTCTCCCTCCCTCTCCATCCACCCCTCTCTCTCCCATCGCTCTTCCTACTTCAAAGGACTCTTTCTTTAAATGGAGCCTGTTCTGAGCCCCAGGGGGCTAGTGTATCATAGCAGTGTACAGTAAATGTGTTTTTATAGCCATTCTAGTCAATGGTGATAGCACTACCTTGCTGTCTCTGAAGCTGTGTGTGTGTGAGCATGTTAAGGCACTGACTCAACAATCACGAGACGGTGAGAGAATGAGTCAGAGTAAATGAAATGCCCAACAGGAGCTCAGTATACAATTAAAAATATTTATGAAACAGAACTTGTCAGTGGTCCAATGTAAACAAGGACTGTATGTTGTACTTGAACATACTTTGATGCGTGTATTCGAGGGTTACGCCATCTTAAAGAGCGTTCATAGTGTGTCTGTTGGCACTTATCAGGACTCCTGGGTGGCAGCAGGCCTCTGGCTGCTCGTGTGTGTGTCGGTGACGGTGTGTCTGTTAGTGTTTGGTAGTGTCTGATTTAAGCATGATGTCACCAGCTAATTGACACTATGTGCCCTGTTTTGACAGTGTAAAATCGCTACCATATGTTACCCAAAACAACCATATTACTCATAATACCTGGTTCAGAATTTATGACAAACGTGTCCATGAGAAGGTGGCAATTATGTATGAAGATTTTAATTGGGCAGTGCAAGCATACAGTATGTGGTATGTGGTCCAATCACCAGCTGCAGTATTCTAAACAGGTTATGGGTTGCAGGGGGGAAACTGAGCTACACAGGATGGTAGAGTAAGGCTGTGCTTGACTCTGTTGTTTATTGCCAGTCAGTTTGTAGTGTATGGCCTTGCCTTGATAATCTTTACTATAAGAGGCTCGCGCCACGGAGGAGCTGTGTTTTGGGGTACACACAGGTGTGTGTCTGTCTGCGTGTTTGCTGTCGGTGTGTATGGTTTGTACTGTATGTGCATGTGCATGTCTAGCCTTATTAGTTTATGCAGGGCTGGTTTTGCTCTCTCTTGTTTGCAGGCCATTCCTCCTCTCCCGCTCTCATCCCCTCTCTCTCTCTCTCTCCTTCTCTTTTGGCTGTTGCTGCAGTCTCCTGGCACTCACTGGACTTTCATTCTGTTCTATATTAGCACCCGAGAGACAGACAGACTGACTGACGGAGGGCGGGCGGGCGGGCAGGCAAGACAGGAAGTGAGAAAAGGGGATGACAGAGGAATACTGATGACAAGAACCAGGCACTGCCAGATACTGCATATACAACAGCCACCCTTTGTCATGATGAACAGATTAAAGAAAGAAAGAAGAAAGTAAAGGGAAAAAGGGAAGAGTGGGGAGGGGGGAGGTGGAGGACGGTTGGCTTAAGGAGGTTATAAGCGCTTTGACCTCAAAAAGAAAAGAGAGGGTAGAAAAGGAGGAGTGAAACAGCAGATTGATGTGAAGGCGAGACGAATGAATCAGAACGAGGCAGTGTTTGAGGAAGAACAGATCAAATGAGGAGAAAAGCTAAAGTGACAGATAGAAGAAGGAATGAAGTGGGGGGGGGGGAGAGGGGGATATTGTGGTGAGAAAACAAGTTAATGAGCTGGCCAGAATAATGAGAGACCGAAAGAGAAAATAATAGAACATTGGCTCGGGCTTAAGGCCTATTGATTAAAGGAGAAGAAGGATCGGAACAAAGATGACAAGTTGAATAAAAGACTAGCACGTTGATACATTTCTGCTGACTCACTGTGTGTGTACGTTTGTGTGTCACGTACATCCGTGTGTGCCTGTGTGAAATAGGGGCACAGTGATTGTTCATTCATTTAAGTCATGACACTAAAGACACTATATGTTTGAAACAGAGTAATTAATGCACACTGTGGGTTACAGACTCATAATAGGACAATGGCATGAATATGAGATAGGATAATGTAGTGTATAATGAATGTTTGCCCATAAAGGGAAATGGTGTGTATATGTGCCAGCTGTTGTGTTTTTCGTTACCACGATTATACAGTAAGAGCAGGCATCCTTTGACCATGAAATAGTTCATATTTGGAACCTTATACCAATAACATTACTTATGGATGGATCCAAGCAAAGTCATCCCAATATGTACACTACCAGTCAAACGTTTGGACACACTTGCTCATTCAAGGGTTTTTCTTAATTTTGACTATTTTCTACATTGTAGAATAATAGTGAAGGCATCAAAACTATGAAATAACACATATGGAATCATGTAGTAACCAAAAAAGTGTTAAACAAATCAAAATATATTTTAGATTCTTCGAAGTAGCCACCCTTTGCCTTGATGGCAGCTTTGCACACTCTTGGCATTCTCTCAACCATGAGGAATTATTTTCCAACAGTCTTGAAGGAGTTCCCACATATGCTGAGCACTTGTTGGCTGCTTTTCCTTCACTCTGCGGTCCAACTCATCCCAAACCATCTCAATTGGGTTGAGGTGGGGTGATTGTGGAGGCCAGGTCATCTGATGCAGCACTCATCACACTTCTTGGTCATATAGCCCTTACATAGCCTGGAGGTGTGTTGGGTTATTGTCCTGTTGAAAAACAAATTATAGTCCCACTAAGCGCAAACCAGATGGGAGGGTGTATCACTACAGAATGCTGTGGTAGCCATGCTGGTTAAGTGTGCTTTGAATTCTAAATTAATCACCGACAGTGTCACCAGCAAAGCACCCCCACACCATCACACCTCTTCCTCCATGCTTTACGGTGGGAACCGCACATGCGGGGATCATCCGTTCACCTACTCTGCGTCTCACAAAGACACAGCTGTTGGAACCAAAAATCTCAAATTTGGACTCATCAGACCAAAGGACAGATTTCCACCTGTCTATTGTCCATTGCTCGTGTTTCTTGGCCCAAGCAAGTCTCTTCTTCTTATTGGTGTCCTTTAGTAGTGGTTTCTTTGCAGCAATTCGACCATCAACGCCTGATTCATGCAGTCTCCTCTGAACAGTTGATGTTGAGATGTGTCTGTTACTTGAACTCTGTGAAGCATTTATTTGGGCTGCAATCTGAGGTGCATTTAACTCTAATGAGCTTATCCTCTGCAGCAAAGGTAACTCTGGGTCTTCGTTTTCCTGTGGCGGTCCTCATGAGAGGCAGTTTCATCATAGCGCTTTATGGTTTTTGCGACTGCACTTGAAGAAACATTCAAAGTTCTTGACATTTTCCAGGTTTGACTGACCTTCATGTCTTAAAGTAATGATGGGCTGTCATTTCTCTTTGCTTATTTGAGCTGTTCTTGCCGTAAAATGGATTTGGTCTTTTACCAAATAGGGCTATCTTCAGTATACCACTCCTACCTTGTCACAACACAACTGATTGGCGCAAACGCATTAAGAAGGAAAGAAATTCCACAAATGCACTTTTAAGAAGGCACACCTGTTAATTGAAATGCATTCCAGGTGACTACCTCATGAAACTGGTTGAGAGAATGCTAAGAATGTGCAAAGCTGTCATCAAGGTAAAGGGTGTCTACTTTGAAGAATCTCAAATATAAAATATATTTTGATTTGTTTAACACGTTTTTAATACATGATTCCATATGTGTTATTTCATAGTTTTGATGTCTTCACTATTATTCTACAATGTAGAAAATAGTAAAAATAAAGACACACCCTTGAATGAGTAGGTGTGTCCAAACTTTTGACTGGTACTGTATATCACATATTTATTAACCCTCACCTCTCCTCTGGTCTCACCAGATCTGTGTATTCATAATATATTAATAACCCTATCCTCTCCTCCTGTATTCCAGATATCAGAGATCTATGTGAGTGGTGAGTCAGGGGATCTGACAGCTAAGGAGAAGCTGTTGTTATGGAGCCAGCAGGCCACAGAGGGTTGGCCTGGCCTCCGCTGTACCAACTTCTCCTCTTCCTGGAGCGACGGACGCATGTTCAACGCCCTGCTCCACCGATTCAGGTATACACACACACACACACACACACACACTGAGATGCAGATACACCCACACTTTCAGTTCTGACCCCCCCTGTCTCCCTCTCTGGTGGTCTTCAGGCCAGACCTGATTGATATGGAGGTGGTGGCGCAGCAGAGTAACCTTGACAACCTGGAGCAGGCCTTTGAGATTGGCGAGTCGCTAGGGGTGACCAGACTACTGGACGCTGAAGGTAACTGTCTGTCTGCCTGTCTGTCTGTCTTTGTGTTTCTGTCCGTCTGTGTTTCTGTCTGTCTATGTTTCTGTCTATCTGTCTGTGTACTTCTCGACTCCAGCCGTTTTACGGTGTTGACAGGTCTGGTATCGTGAGACTAGTGTACTTCATGATACTGTCTGTGTGCCTCTGTGTTCTGTTGGTCTGCCTCTCTTTTTTTTGGTCTCCCTACCGTTTATATCATGTTGACCTTTCCGCTCCCCCTTTCATCTCCTCCTACCGCTTTCTCTCTCTTTCTCTCTCTCTAGATGTGGATGTTCCGTCTCCAGATGAGAAGTCTGTCATCACATACGTTTCCTCCATCTACGATGCCTTCCCCAAGATCCCTGAGGGAGGAGAGGGCATCGCAGCACATGTATGTTCTACTCCTCTCACATTAACATTAGTATGTACAGTGAGGGAAAAAAAGTATTTGATCCCCTGCTGATTTTGTACGTTTGACCACTGACAAAGACATGATCAGTCTATAATTTTAATTGTAGGTTTATTTGAACCTGAGAGACAGAATAACAACAAAAATCCAGAAAAACGCATGTCAAAAATGTTATAAATTGATTTGCATTTTAATGAGGGAAATAAGTATTTGACCCCTCTGCAAAACACGATTTAGTACTTGGTGGCAAAACCCTTGTTGGCAATCACAGAGGTCAGACGTTTCTTGTAGTTGGACACCAGGTTTGCACACATCTCAGGAGGGATTTTGTTCCACTCCTCTTTGCAGATCTTCTCCAAGTCATTAAGGTTTCGAGGCTGACGTTTGGCAACTCGAACCTTCAGCTCCCTCCACAGATTTTCTATGGGATTAAGGTCTGGAGACTGGCTAGGCCACTCCAGGACCTTAATGTGCTTCTTCTTGAGCCACTCCTTTGTTGCCTTGGCCGTGTGTTTTGGGTCATTGTCATGCTGGAATACCCATCCACGACCCATTTTCAATGCCCTGGCTGAGAGAAGGAGGTTCTCACCCAAGATTTGACGGTACATGGCCCGTCCATCGTCCCTTTGATGCGGTAAAATTGTCCTGTCCCCTTAGCAGAAAAACACCCCCAAAGCATAATGTTTCCACCTCCATGTTTGACGGTGGGGATGGTGTTCTTGGGGTCATAGGCAGCATTCCTCCTCCTCCAAACACGGCGAGTTGAGTTGATGCCAAAGAGCTCAATTTTGGTCTAATCTGACCACAACACTTTCACCCAGTTCTCCTCTGAATCATTCAGATGTTCATTGGCAAACTTCAAACGGGCCTGTATATGTGCTTTCTTGAGCAGGGGGACCTTGCGGGCGCTGCAGGATTTCAGTCCTTCACGGCGTAGTGTGTTACCAATTGTTTTCTTGGTGACTATGGTCCCAGCTGCCTTGAGATCATTGACAAGATCCTGTCGTGTAGTTCTGGGCTGATTCCTCACCTTTCTCATGATCATTGCAACTCCACGAGGTGAGATCTTGCATGGAGCCCCAGGCCGAGGGAGATTGAGTTATTTTGTGTTTCTTTCATTTGCGAATAATCGCACCAACTGTTGTCACCTTCTCACCAAGCTGCTTGGCGATGGTCTTGTAGCCCATTCCAGCCTTGTGTTGGTCTACAATCTTGTCCCTGACATCCTTGGAGAGCCCTTTGGTCTTGGCCATGGTGGAGAGTTTGGAGTCTGATTGATTGATTGCTTCTGTGGACAGGTGTCTTTTATACAGGTAACAAGCTGAGATTAGGAGCACTCCCTTTAAGAGTGTGCTCCTAATCTCAGCTCATTACCTGTATAAAAGACACCTGGGAGCCAGAAATCTTTCTGATTGAGAGGGGGTCAAATACTTATTTCCCTCATTAAAATGCAAATCAATTAATGACATTTTTGACATGCGTTTTTCTGGATTTTTGTTGTTGTTATTCTGTCTCTCACTGTTCAAATAAACCTACCATTAAAATTATAGATGTCTCTCAGTGGGCAAACGTACAAAATCAGCAGGGGATCAAATACTTTTTTCCCTCACTGTATTAATGTACAGTTGGTCAGTCTGTGTGAACTAATGTATTCGGAATACACTATTTGAATATATTATGACATATGAACTCTTATTGGCATGACTGCTCAAGGGACATTATGTTGCCAAAGCTGTGGAGCCAATAATGAACTCCATTGATCGCAGTCAGCCGTTGAAGGATATTGATAGCTGACTGTCAAGGAACCAGTCCTATACTCCCTCTCTGTCTGTCTGTCTCTCTCGCTCTCTCTCTATATCCCCCCTCGCTCTCCCTTTCCCCCTTCCTCCTTCCCTCTTTCGCTCGCTCTCTCTCTATCAGGAGGTGGACCACCGTTGGGCGGAGTACCAGTCTCGTTTCTCCACACTGCTCCAGTGGAGCCGACAGCACACGGCCCTCATGGCCAACAAGAACTTCCCACTGAACCCTGTGGAGCTCAAGGTGAAGAGGGAGGGATGGAAATGGTGATGGAGAGAATAAAATAGGGAGAATGAAAGAAGAGAATGGAGGAGAAGGAAGGATAGGTAGAAAGAGAGGGAGGCAATGGATAGAAGGGGGTGAGGGAGAGCGGGACAGGATGTGGGTAATCTCAGAATAGGAGTGCTGATCTAGGATCAGTTCCGCACTTTAGCTCAGCACTACTACTCTGAGACGCTTTATGAATACGGGCCCGGATAACTAGGAATGCTTTTCTGCTTGATGTAAAATGACTGTCTATTATTGACATCGAACCTTTTGTCAATACCCGATCACTGTCCCACAGGCACTTTACAATGAGTACGTCCATTTCAAAGAGACAGAGATCCCTGCCAAGGAGATGGAGAAGAGTCGCATAGAACACCTCTACAAACTGCTGGAGGTAAGAGATGGAGGGAGGAGGAAAGAGAGACTTTTGATTTCTAAAACATATTGAGACGTCTCGATGACGACAAGCATTATAAAATGTCAGCGGAAACTGCAAACCTATGTTGATGGTACAGACCGATTTACCATCAGAAAGACTGAACGACATACCCAGGCAGATACTAAAGTATCATTACCCTGAGAACACAGCCTCATTTCAACATCAAATCATATTATGGCATATTAGGCTGGCATGAGTCTTGTAGACAACTGAAACTCAAACTCAATGACCAACGAGGGCGATGGAGAGAGCTAGATTAAAGGATATGAAGAGGTGACCTGGTTTCTGCCACCACGAGCGGGCCACACTGTGCATCATGAGTCCCTCAGGGGTACTCTCTGTGTGTGTGTGTGTGTGAGAGAGAGTGATCGAACACTCTGTTCTCTGCACCAGGCCATTTCAACCCCATGCCACTGCCTTGAGACAACAAACTATAATTCCTCCATTTCCCCTCGGTTCTACTTTCCCATGACTCACAACCCCAAGCATCCCAAACGTTTATACTTCAAGACCTCGGAGAGATTTGGGTCCTTTGCACTCGAAATCATGTACTTTGCCAACGAAATTCATAATTTATAATGTACTGCATATTTAATTATTTTTATATTGTATGTAAAAGTAAAGAATATATGTAGGCATGCAGTGCATTCGGAAAGTATTCAGACCCCTTCACTTTTTCCACATTGTTACGTTACAGCCTTATTCTAAAATGGATTAAATAAAACATTTTACTCATCAATCTACACACAATACCCAATAATGACAAAGGAAAATTTTAAAAAAGTGTATTTACATAAGTATTCAGACCCTTTGCTATGAGACTCGAAACTGAGCTCAGGTGCATCCTGTTTCCATTGATCATCCTTGATGTATCTATAACTTGATTGGAGTCCACCTGTGGTAAATTCAATTGATTGGATGTGATTTGGAAAGGCACACACCTGTCTATATAAGGTCCCACAGTTGACAGTGCATGTCAGAGCAAAAACCAAGCCATGAGGTCGAAGGAATTGTCCGTGGAGCTCCGAGACAGGATTGTGTCGAGGCACAGATCTGGGGAAGGGTACCAAAAAATGTCAGCAGCATTGAAGGTCCCCAAGAACACAGTGGCCTCCATCATTCTTAAATGGAAGAAGTTTGCCTCTTTCTAGAGCTGGCCGCCCCGCCAAACGGAGCAATCGGGGGAGAAGGGCCTTGGTCAGGGAGGTGACCATGAACCCAGAAGGGTAACCATCTCTGCAGCACTACACCAATCAGGCCTTTATGGTGGAATGGCCAGACGGAAGCCACTCCTCAGTAAAAGGCACATGACAGCCCGCTTGGAGTTTGCCAAAAGACACCTGAATGCCAAGCGTCACGTCTGGAGGAAACCAGGCACCGCTCATCACCTGGCCAATACCATCCCTACAGTGAAGCATGGTGGTGGCAGCGTCATGCTGTGGGGATGTTTTTCAGCGACAGGGACTGGGAGACTAGTCAGGATCGAGGGAAAGATGAACGGAGCAAAGTACAGAGAGACCCTTGATGAAAACCTGCTCCAGAGCACTCAGGACCTCAGACTGGGGCAAAGGTTCACCTTCCAACAGGACAACGACCCTAAGCACACAGCCAAGACAAGTCTCTGAATGTCCTTGAGTGGACCAGCCAGAGCCCAGACTTTAACCTGATCTAACATCTCTGGAGTGACCTGAAAATAGCTGTGCAGCAATGCTCCCCATACAACCTGACAGAGCTTGAGAGGATCTGCAGAGAAGAATGGGAGAAACTCCCCAAATACAGGTGTGCCAAGCTTGTAGCGTCATACCCAAGAAGACTCAAGGCCGTAATCGCTAGCAAAGGTGCTTCAACAAAGTACTGAGTAAAGTGTCTGAATACTTGTGATGTTTCAGTTTTTTATTATTATTAATATATTTGCAAACATTTCTAAAAACCTGGTTTTGCTTTGTCATTATGGGGTATTGTGTGTAGCTTGATGAGGAAAACCCCCAATTTAATTGATTTTAGAATAAGGCTGTAACATAACAAAATGTGGAATAAGTGAAGGGGTCTGAGTACTTTCTGAATACACTGTATGTATTATAGAGGTTACAGTTATATGTGCGTGTTTGTGTTCCCCAGGTATGGATGGAGTTTGGGCGCATCAAGCTGCCCCAGGGCCTGCACCCCAATGACCTGGAGGAGGAGTGGGGCAAACTGATCCTGGAAATGCTGGAGAGAGAGAAGGCCCTGCGGCCCGCTGTAGAGAGGTCAGCACACAGAGACCATAACCCTGACCTTAACCCTTACTACTGCTGCTAGTGTTTGAGTTTGTTTACATCAGGAGCTATAGAGAGAGAAGGCCCTGCAGCTCGCTGTGGAGAGGTCAGCAGCACAGACATACTTAACCCTATAACTAACCATAACCTTAAAGCTGGAATCCTTAATGGTAGAACAGCCAAGTCCGTCTGCGGTTTTAGAACAAAAAAGAAGTTAATGCAAACAACAAACACTGTTTCTTCCCCTCTGACATCATTGCACATGCGATAAAAGAGCATAATATGTTGAGCTTTTTTTTTCACCATGCTGCACAACGGTCCTCAGCTCGGGAACAAAAACAATAAAAACGGTGGTGGGACGGCCAGTGGCGCCGTTCCCCCCTACTGCAGAATTCGTCTTTAACCCAAATACTTATTTTTGAGCTCGAGTTTGTTTATACCAGTAGTTATGGAAAGGGAAGGCCCTGCGGCTCGCTGTAGAGCACTCTAACCTAACCCTGACACTGTATTACAGACTTCACTTAGGGCAACATCTTCATGGTGCATGAGCACAGATCTCTGCACAAAACACAGTACATCTCATAATAATCAGGTGTTTTCACACTGATTTTAATTTGCACATATCTGTACTCTGTTGTATTGTGAATTGTTGTCCTGATCTTGATACTTTAGTACTTTAGTCTTAAAATTCAATAGGCCTAGAACTTGTTTACCTGGAAGATGTTTTTAGGTTGTTTTTCAACTATTTGTTATGGTTGTACAGTAAACACATTCCATAGACACTGGCTGCATATGAAATGGCACCCTATTCCCTATATAGTGCACTACTTTTAACCAGGGCCTGGTCAAAAGTAGTGCACTGTATAGTAAATAGGGTGCCATTTCGGACGCACAAATGAATGTTTTGAGCTTGTTGACACTCTGACACTGTGCTGATACTGTGCGTCTCCCTCCAGACTGGAGTTATTGCTGCAGATGGCCAATAAGATCCAGAACATGGCCCTGGACTGTGAGGAGAAACTCACCCTGGCCAAGAACACACTACAGGCCGTGAGTGATGCTATCCCTGTGTCTCTCTCTCTCTCTTTCTCTCTCTCTCGTGTTCAATGAGGACTTGCTTATCTGAGTTTTTTTCAATTTCCATTATATCGGAGCTATGTGCCCTTTTCACTGTACTTCACCATCTCTCCCTTTTCCCTCCTCTTTGTCTTCTTTTCACACCGTCTTCTCACTCCTCATCAGGACATGTCCCAGGTGGAGAGTGGCGAGGCGGTGCGTTGTGAGAGAGAGCTGGGGGTGTACCTGCAGGACTGTGAGGCTCTGATCAGACAGCTCAACCTGGACCTCCACATCCTCCGAGACGAGAAGTACTACCAGGTGGAGCAGCTCGCCTTCAGGTCAGTGGAGGGAGAGGGGGTGGTTATACTTAGGCTTGGTTATACTGTGTGCGTCCAGTATGGTCCTCTGCAGCTCAGTTGGTAGAGCACAGTGCTTGCAACTCCAGGATAGTGGCTTTGATTCCCGCTGGGGCGACCCATATGTCAAATGTATGCATGCATAGACTGTAAGTCACTTTGGATAAAAGCGTCTGCTAAATGGTATATACAGTTGAAGTCGGAAGTTTACATACACTTAGGTTAGAGTCATTAAAACTGTTTTTTCAACCACTCCACTAATTTCTTGTTAACAAACTATAGTTTTGGTAAGTCAGTTAGGACATCTACTTTGTGCATGACACAAGTAATTTTTCCAACACTTGTTTACAGACAGATTATTTCACTTATAATTCACTGTATCACAATTCCAGTGGGTCAGAAGTTTACATACACTAAGTTGACAGTGCCTTTAAACAGCTTGGAAAATTCCAGAAAATGATGTCATGGCTTTAGAAGCTTCTGATAGGCTAATTGACATAATTTGAGTCAATTGGAGGTGTACCAGTTGATGCATTTCAAGGCCTACCTTCAAACTCAGTGCCTCTTTGCTGGACATCATGGAAAAATCTAAAGAAGTCAGCCAAGACCTCCACAAGTCTGGTTCATCCTTGGGAGCATTTTCAAACGCCTGAAGGTACCACGTTCATCTGTACAAACAATAGTACGTAAGTATAAACACCATGGGACCACGCAGCCGTCATACTGCTCAGGAAGGAGACGCGTTCTGTCTCCTAGAGATGAATGTACTTTGGTGCGGAAAGTGCAAATCAATCCCAGAACAACAGCAAAGGACCTTGTGAAGATGCTGGAGGAAACCACAGTAAAACGTGTCCTATATCGACATAACCTGAAAGGCCGCTCAGCAAGGAAGAAGCCACTGCTCCAAAACCGCCATAAAAAAGCCAGACTACGGTTTGCAACTGCACATGGGGACAAAGATCGTACTTTTTGGAGAAATATCCTCTGGTCTGATGAAACAAAAATATAACTGTTTGGCCATAATGACCATCATTATGTTTGGAGGAAAAAGGGGGGTCTTGCAAGCCGAAGAACACCATCCCAACCGTGAAGCACGGGGGTGGCAGCATCATGCTGTGGGGTTGCTTTGCTGTAGGAGGGACTGGTGCACTTCACAAAATAGATTGCATCATGAGGAAGGAAAATGATGTGGACATATTGAAGCAACATCTCAAGACATCAGTCAGGAAGTTAATGCTAATGGGTCTTCCAAATGGACAATGGCCCAAGCATACTTCCAAAGTTGTGGCAAAATGGCTTAAGGACAACAAAGTCCAAGGTATTGGAGTGGCCATCACAAACTGAAAAAGCGTGTGTGAGCAAGGAGGCCTACAAACCTGACTCAGTTACACCAGCTCTGTCAGGAGGAATGGGCCAAAATTCACCCAACTTATTGTGGGAAGCTTGTGGAAGGCTATCCGAAACATTTGACCCAAGTTAAACAATTTAAAGGCAATGCTACCAAATACTAATTGAGAGTATGTAAACTTCTGACCCACTGGGAATGTGATGAAAGAAATAAAATCTGTGATGATAGGGATTGTAATATTAAATAACATTTATAGTAAGTATAGTATTTTATAAAAGGATAAAACGACATAACAAGCAGAATAATACATCTTTAAATACAAATAATTAGAACATGGCTTTTTTGGCGGGAGGTTGTTGTTTTGGCGGATGGTTGTTGTGGTTGGTCCTGTGTTCTCTCTGGCGTCCTTTCCCCCTTGCGGCAGATGTGGATGCGGGTGCGTTTACACGCTCGGCCCATTTCTTCCGCAGTCAACCATGTGGTGTGCATTTTTGTGTTTGAAAAGGTGCGGCGTTAAGTGAGTGAGAGGGGAAATGGTTGCATATCCCAGAGCCGACCGGGGGTCTATGAGCAGGGGTAGTGAGAGAGAGCTTTCAATTTTGTGTAGATGAGGGATATACATTTTTAAATATAGTATACATCTAATCAAATTTTTCATTGTCCTATCATGATGGAAAGATCCCTAACCCTATAACCTAGACACCCACCTGAGCGACCCATACACCAAAGAGAAGTTCCCATCTCTTTTATGGACCTGCTGTGAGTATGCAGCCTAAACAGAGAAATAAATGCGGTCAGAGACCTACTTGAGCAGCACCGCCCCCTCAAGATTCTGAGCCTGCCTGGCAGGGTTGGTCCTACAAAGCCAGAGCCCCCTGATGGGAGAGCATAATATACAAGGAAATTCTCAAAGCTGCTAATGAGAACCTTGACGACCTTTTACCTAGCCGGTGGGGATTCCGGTGGGGTACGCCCACCCAGGTAGTGGCAGTGCTGGCAACACTGGCTGCAGTAACCCATGGGGAGGGGGTCACACTTGGACAATCAGAGAGGGGGTTTATCATTGTGGCCCAGGTGGCACAAAATAATCAAAGGTCTGACCGCACGGAGATGCTTGGGAAAATGGTTACAACAGGGGATCAGAGTGTTTGTGTCTCAGGTGAAGAGGGTGGATCTGATATCCATCACCTAGGACTTGACATAGATTAAGTAGATTAATCAAATCTCACATTGTTATCAATTTCTGCTCAATCTGCATGCTTTCTCAATCAGCTTTAACTGTATGTGCACTCGTAAATCAAGTTATTTCTCGAGTTGGGCTCTGGGATATAACAGCCGTTGAGTATCTGATTTTTTGGTGGATTGTGGAGGAGGGGGGTTGAGTGTGTTGGAGTATGTGAGTATGTGCGTGTGTGCTTGTCTGGCATCTGTTGTGGGGGGGTGGGATGTTGGGGGGGAGGGGGGGGGGGGGGTATGGGATGGACCACGGGAATTATTTGCTAGGATAATAATTGCTTGTCAATTAATTAAATGTAATACAATGGCAATCCGGGTTATATGTTAGAATCCTACGCGTGAACTGCCGACATTATTACGCATATTAATTGCAATTCAAGACAATATTATTATGGTGGGGGATTATAATACTGTTTTAAATAGCTCAATGGACCGTAAAGGAAGTCACACCACAAACAATCACCCACATGCTGTTAAGGAAATTGTGAATGTCATGGATACATTAGAACTAGTAGATATATGGAGGCTTAAATATACTGATCTAGTGAGATATACATGGCGGAGACTGAATCAAGCTAGTCGTCTTGACTTCTTTCTTATCTCATTCTCGTTGGCACCAAAAGTAAAAAAAAGTGTTGATAGGGGACAGAATGCGGTCGGACCATCATATAATAGGCATATACATTACTCTTACTGAATTCCCACGTGGGCGAGGATATTGGAAATTTAATCAAAGCCTATTGGATGATAATTTATTTATAATTAGAACAAAGGAATTTATAACTGACTTTTTCCAACATAACATAGGTACAGCGAATCCCCTTATTGTATGGGACACCTTTAAATGTGCCTTTAGAGGCCATGCAATTCAGGACTCATCTCGAAAACAAAAGCAATTTAGGTCAAAAGAGTTTATACTAAGAAAGGAAATAGAAAGTCTAACAGAACAGATAGATGGCAATAAAAACTGTAACATAGAGGCTCAGAATAAATTAGAGGGAAAACAAAGAAATGGAGAAACTTATTCAAGAAAGATCAAGTGTAATATATTATAGAAATAAAGCAAACTGGATGGAATATGGGGAAAAATGCACAAAATTCTTTTTTAATCTTCAACATAGGAATGCTACCAAAAATAACTTAATGAAACTGGTTACAATTGACGGAGTCACCCATAATTCACCAAATGATATTTTGAAGGAAGAAACAAAGTACTTTAAGCATATGTTTTCTTTTCAGTCGCCTCCATCTCCTCTAACTGAAGCTAATTGTAGAGATTTTTTTTCTATTGATAATGTCAAATTAACAGCCACACAGAAAGACTCATGTGAAGGTGAAATTACAGAGGAGGAACTTCTGGATGCAATTAAATACTTTAAGTCTGGGAAAACTCCAGGGTTGGATGGCATACCAGTCGAGGTATACCAAACCTTTTTTGATATACTAAGAGGACCGTTATTAGCATGTTTTAACCACTCCTATGTAAATGGTAGATTATCTGACACTCAAGAAGAAGATCTCATTATTACTGAAACAGGATACAAGTGGAAAATATAAAGATCCAGTCCATTTACAAAATTGGAGGCCCCTTACACTTCAGTGTTGTGATGCAAAAATCCTAGCAAAATGTATAGCGCATAGAATTAAAAAGGTATTGTCGGATATTATTCATTCTAATCAGACAGGTTTTTTACATGGAAGATACATTGGAGATAATATAAGGCAAGTATTGGAAACAATAGAACACTATGGAAAATATGGGAAACCAGGCCTGCTATTCATAGCAGACTTCGAAAAGGCATTTGATAAAGTTCGACTGGGGTTTATATATAAATGCATGGAGCATTTCAATTTTGGAGAATCTCTTATAAAATGGGTCAAAATCATGTATAGTAACCCTAGGTGTAAAATAGTAAATAATGGCTATTTCTCAGAAAGTTTTAAACTGTCAAGAGGAGTGAAACAAGGTTGTCCACTATCGGCATATCTATTTATTGTGGCCGTTGAGATGTTAGCTATTAAAATCAGATCCAATAATAATATCAGAGGATTTAGAAATACAGGGCTTAAAAACAAAGGTGTCATTGTACGCTGATGATTCATGTTTTCTTTTAAATCCACAACTAGAATCCCTCCACAGCCTCATAGAGGATCTAGATACATTTTCTAACTCTCTGGATTACAACCAAATTATGACAAATGTACTATATTACGTATTGGATCACTAAAAAATACAATTTTTACATTACCATGTAGTTTACCAATAAAATGGTCTGATGGTGATGTGGATATACTTGGAATACATATCCCAAAGGAAATAAATGATCTCACTTCAATAAATTTTAATAGAAAGTTAGCAAAAATAGATAAGATCTTACTACCATGGAAAGGAAAATACCTGTCAATTTGTGGAAAAATCACCCTGATTAACTCTTTAGTATTATCCCAGTTTACCTATTTGCTTATGGTCTTGCCTACGCCTAGCGAACAGTTTTTTAAATTATATGAGAAAAAAATCATCTCCCAAATATCACTATTTCTAAAACAAGCCATAGAAAGTTGGTTGCAATTTCAATTTAATCCTCCAGAAACGACAGAACAAATAATGCAACAAATATTGTGGTTAAATTCAAATATACTAATTGACAAAAAACCTTAATTTTTTGACAGAATGTTTAAAAAAGGTATAATCTTCGTAAATGATATAATCGGTAGGACTGGTGGAGTTATGTCGCACATGCAGCTAACAAAAACATATGGAAATGTCTGCTCTACCCAAAATTACAACCAAATAATTGCAGCCTTACCGCAAAAGTGGAAGAGGAAAGTGGAAGGGGGAGAAAGTAAGGAACTTGTCTGTCGGCCTTGCATTAAAGAACATAATTGGTTAAGGAAAACTGTGATAAATAAAAAAGTATATCAGTTTCACTTAAGGACCAAAGGATTGACAGCCGTCCCATATAGATTGCAAAATAGTTGGGAAGAGATCTTTGACGTACCGATCCCATGGCATAGTGTTTATGAACTGACACGCAAAACGACACCGGATTCAAAAATGTGTATCTTTCAATTTAAATTATTATATAAAATTCTTGCTACCAATAGAATGTTATTTATATGGGGGATACAATCTTCCCAGCTCTGCAGATTTTGCTGTGAAGAGACAGAATCATTAGATCATTTGTTTTGGTTCTGTCCATTTGTAGCTTGTTTTTGGACACAGGTCCAGGAATGGCTAAAGAATTGCAATATTTACCTGGAGCTAACCTTGCAGATAGCATTATTGGGTGATCTGAAAAGTCATAGTCAATCGATCAATAATATAATAATACTTTTAGCAAAAAAAAATATTTTTAATTCACAATCTGTAGAAGCAATGAGAATAGAAAGGTTCAGAACTTTTGTAAAACATCACAGTACGGTTGAAATATATATGGCAAATAGAAATCCTATATGGATGGTGTTAAGAGATAGATGGGAGGTATTGAATAGAGTTGAAGGATGGGACTAATAACAAATAACAACAAATAATAACAAAGATAGCTAATAATGTAAGCGTACTGTGTCCATAATAAGTATATAGGTTGTATGTTGGGATCTTTTGGGAAAGAGCACAGTTAGAAAGATATGGCATATAGAAGCAAACCGGATGGACATCATGAAAATGATCGGAGAGGTTGAGAGTAGAAGAAGTTCAGGAGCAAAATATATATATATATATAATATAATTATTGTAAAATTAACTGTGTCCATAAGGTGTAGATAGTAAGTATAGACCGGAAGTAGAGGCCTGGGCATTGTTGTTCACTAATTTACTCCAAGTAGGGAAAGGATGGCGGGGTTGAAAAGTAATAAAGGGGAGTATATATATAAAAAACATGGGGGATTAGAAGTGATGCAGACAATTACATTGATAGAAGATACAATCTATCTGCAATATTAAGCTGATCCATCCCCCCAAAGGAAAAAAATAAAAAAATAAAAAAATAAAATAAATAAAAGCTGAAAAAAATCTTTCTCTCTACTATTATTCTGACATTTCACATTCTTAAAATAAAGTGGTGATCCTAACTGACCTAAGACAGGGAATGTTTATTAGGATTAAATGTCAGGAATTGTGAAAAACTGAGTTTAAATGTATTTGGCTAAGGTGAATGTAAACTTCTGACTTCAACTGTATATATATTTATATTTATTTTTTATTATATTATTAGGCTTGGTTAAACTGTATGAACCACAAGCATCAGTGTTGTAAATGTGACACCACAACAGTTCTGTGTTTTGAATAAAGAGATGTTCTGTGGAGCAACAGTGGAGGCCCACTGTTGGGTCATGACTAATTCACTTATGGTTATCTTCTGAAGGGTAGGTTGACTGTTTTTGTGTATTCGGTGTGTCACAAGAAAAAGGTGTCTCTTTTTTAATATTTTGGGGGATTTTAACACATTTGTTTCTCTCCAGAGTGTCCTGTCTAAATGAGGAGCTGGTCTCTCTACGGCTCCAGTGCTCCAGCATCTACAGGAAGGGCCACTTCTCCCCAGTGATGGGGGGAGACCGGACGGCCCCGCGGGGGAGCGACAGTGGTTTCTCCCTGTCCACGGGGGCCCAGACCCTGCTGGGGGCAGTGGGGGTGATGGGGTCAGCCCTGCTCAGGAGACCCATGTCCCGCTCTCAGCTGGTGGCAATGTCATCCTCGGAGGACGAGGGGAGTCTCCGGTTCATCTATGAGCTCCTGGGATGGGTGGAGGAGACACAGGTAAGAAAGAAGGGGTGTAGGTAGATGGAGGGAGGGGGATTGATAGTTGGAGGGAGGGAGCTGGGGAGGGAGGGAGGGATGGATGGACGGGAAAAGGGATCCATGAGTAGAACTGATTGTGTATGTGTGTTAGGACATTCTGGAGCGTGCAGAGTGGGGGGCAGACTTGCCCTCTGTAGAGCAGAACCTCCAGGACCACCACAACATCCACACTGCCGCGGAGGATCTACTGCACAGCCTGAAGGAGGCACGGAACTACCAGGTACGTGCGCACGTGAAAACACGCACGCACACTAATACATTCTAAAACACACATTCTTAGACACTTCAACATCCACTGTACATGCTAATACATATACTGTAAGTAGACATTAACATACACTGAAAAGACCTGTGCATATAACATGACACTCACAAACCTAGTAGAAAGACACCGATAATGCTTTATTAAGGCTTTCTCATCTCTTCCACCTCAGACGAAAGTGTCTCGTAACTTCAGGAGCAGTTATTCTGACACTCTGGCCAAGCTCGAGCACCAATACTGCAAACTACTGGTGAGTGGGAGGACTTTTTTCGTCTGTGAATGTGTCTATGTAGGGTGTGTGTGTGCACCCCATTGTTTCCCAGTGTGCCCACATTCTCAGTTAATCCCATCAGGGTGTGACTGAGCTAGCTAAATGCTCAGAGAAGCTAGCGAGCGTTAAGCAAGACAGAGTGCAGCCTTCAGAAGCACCAGCTTCTACCATATAGCCCCTTGATCAGCCCTGAAGAAATAAATGGATTCTCCACAGCAGGGAGTTCACGTGTGTGTGTGTGTGTGTGTGTGTGTGTGTGTGTGTGTGAGAGAGAGAAATAATGTGTTTGCCTCTGAAATAACCTAAAACTCCTCGTAAATGTGTATAGAGCTAATACCTAGTAACATTACTTCATCCCATCCTGTCTTCACAGGAAAACTCATCATGGCGTCTGCGCTGCCTGGAGAGCCTGCATGCGTTTGTGTGTCGCTGTACAGAGGAACTGATCTGGCTCAACGAGAGAGAAGAGGAGGAACTGGCCTACGACTGGAGCCACAACAATACCAACGTCAACGCCAAGAAAGAACTATACGCCGTGAGTGGACAGGGATAGATACACCACACACACACACACACACACACACACACACAGAGAATACACATTTTGTAGACAGTTTTACACAGATATTCCCCTGTGTGCTCTTCTGAATGCTCTGTCATCCTCTCTCAGGAAATGAGGTCAGAGCTGGAGGAGAAACAGGAAGTGATGCACTCTCTGCAGGAAACAGCTGACCGGCTCTGTCAGGAGAACCACCCGGCCAAACAGACAGTGGAGGTGAGGTTGCCTAGCAACAAAGCCGTTCAATGGCCTTTCGAAATATTGGCTTTCCATCTACGGTACTTGTCAGTACAAACAGTGCTGCAATCGATGTTCCCCTGAAAATAAGATTGTCAGTATATTTTGTACTTAATGTTTGGGCTGTAGAGCTTATGTGATTCAAATAAGGAGCTTGAGAAATGCATATTCAGGAAGCAACACATGGACTACCCTAACATTCACCCCCCCCCTGCCCTTCCATTTCCCCAGGCGTACAGTGCAGCGCTGCAGACCCAGTGGCAGTGGGTGCGCCAGCTGTGTGTGTGTGTGGAGCAGCACCTCAAAGACAATACTGCCTACTTCCAGGTAGGAGATTTGAGCAAAGCTTAGCCCAAGTCCCTTTAACACATTATATCTTATACTATTACAGTATACCTGTAATACCCATCTGGTCCGTTACAATGTCAATTGTTTGTTGCTTTTCACGTAGACACCGTCATAAAAGATCAAGATGAAATGAAATGCACTTTAATTGCCTACATTTAGTTAGTCTATTTACTAACTATCTATGTTTTGACTTGCCCTTAATTGGGAGTGTAAAGCTATTTAATCATCTAAAACCTTGCATGAAAGGTTCAATAAAAAGAGCTGGAATACTAGATAAAGTATTGGATATCTCATAGGGTCGTGCAGCTGTGGGTGGATTATTTATAAGCCCCTATGCTAATCTCTGTGTTTTACATTGTTATTGCCTCCTGTCAGTTTGTGAGTGACGCACGGGACTGCGAGACGTACCTGCGTCAGCTACAGGACACCATAAAGAGACAGTACACTTGTGACAAGAACAGCAGGCTGGGCAAGCTGGAGGACCTGCTACAAGACTCTATGGTACATTCACTTATTATTCACAAGAGTCTATGTTACTTATGGTGCTGTTGGATCAAACGCACTCAAACTTATTAAACCAAACCTGATCAAATGCACCTCAATTCGTCAAAACACCTACATTCCTGCTAATTCCTCTACTATTGCATGTGACCTATTTAGCCAAACAGAGTTGGCTCTAATCATTTAGGTATCTGCCAGTGAAAAGCTTAGGCACATGATTATAGCTTATCCACATTTAAGACAATAAGCTACCGGTAACTGCCAAAATAAAGGAAATACAATATAAAGTGTCTTAATAGGGTGTTGGGCCACCACGAGCCAGAACAGCTTCAATGCACCTTGGCATAGATTCTACAAGTGTCTGGAACTCTATTGGAGGGATGCGACACCATTCTTCCTAGAAAACGCTGTTTCAGGCACCCCAGAATCTTCCATAAGTATTCAATTGGGTAGAGATCTGGTAACTGATACACACACACACACACACAGAGCATATGTTTTACTGTCCTTGTGGGGGCCTAAAATTGATTTCCATTCAAAATCCTATTTTCCCTAACCTTAACCCCTAACCCTAAACATAACCCCTAACCCTAATTGTAAACCTAACCCCTAAGCCTAAAATAGCCTTTGTCCTTATGGGGACCGGTGAAATGTCCTCATGAGGAAGAATTTTGTTGAGACTTTGGGGATTTCCGGTACCCACAAGGATAGTAATGCAAACCCCCTATGCTCCTTTGAGACCCCCTTTCAAAGTCATTGAGAACTCTCCTTCTAGCCATGGTAGCCAAAAATAATGGGCAACTGGGCATTTTTATCTATGACCCTAATCATGATGGGATGTTTCAGTTTCAATAACTCAGGAACCACACCTGTGTGGAAGCACCGGCTTTCGCTAAACTTTGTATCCGTCATTTACTCGTGTTTCCATTATTTTGGCAGTTAACTGTACATCACCTTGACACTCCTGACTCATTTAGTAACAGTATCTACTGATAGCTAACAACTACAGTGTTAGCTACAGCAGTAGCATGAGGCTAATGTCATGTTAATACTGTACCCGTTAGCTAGCTACCTCATCTAGTCCCACAGCTGCTTTAGGCTGTCTCAGTCTAGCGAGCGCTAATCTATTCTAGTGTACTTCTGCTGATTCACGGCCCCTGTGGCGCATAGCCACTCTGCCACTGCCATGCCCACCTGACACACAACAGATGGCAAACTGGGAGCGGGCACGGCTCCACGGGCCTGAGCACTGTGAGCAGCGGGCATATCCTCTCTGGGCATAGAGATGAGAGGGTGACATGTTTACACTGATACAAAATATTTTGAAAGTATGACTACGTGGTTTCTATCGAGGAGGGAATGGATGGTCACTCAGGATATATACATGTAGATGTGTTTTGCTGCGGTCATGAGTGTTTTTGTTTGTTTGTTGTGTGTCTGTGTGCTAGCCTAATTTCAAGATACCAAATTATAAGCACATCGCTGTGCTCAGTTTGAGCCAGCATGCGTGTGTTTGGTGTGAAAGGGGGTATTAAGCGCTGGGCGGTTGATTAAATTTCCAGTGCCATATGTGTTCTAGTGTGTGCGTGTTCTCACTGGGGGAAGATTAAACAGGACTTTGACAGATGCCTCAATCGCTGTATTCCATAAAAACAACCACAAATGCCCTTTATTAGACAGACGCAATGCCTTTATGATTGGCTAACTAATGAAGATACAGTACCTCTACCCATTTTACTCACAATTCATACATTCTTTCGAATAATACAAGGCTTAAGGCACTGGGAGAGCTAAGGGCCAGAGTGAGGGAAGCACTAATATGCTAATAGCATTACACTTCAGAGTTGAATTTTCAATGTTAATTCGGCCTGTGTGAAATTCAGCTCTGAAGTGTAATGCTATTAGCATATTAGTGCTTCTCTCACTCTGGGTCTTAGCTCTCCAAGTGCCTTAAGCCTTTAAACTTTAATGAAGCTTTCTGTCAGGAAGTTAGTCCATATTAATGTATTTCTACATGCCACCATGAGGAGTTAAGCTAACACCTTTTTAATGTTTAATGGCTAGCTTAAATGCTAGTGCTGAGTTAGTTAGCAAACATTGTCACAGTGTCACCAATTGGTGATTGTAAGCTAAGCTAATGGGCCCTATAGCTATGCTATTGAGCTGAGGAGAAATTCCTGCTGTACATGATACATTGTGGTACTGTGGAGTTCAATGTAATCAATATGTATGGAAATGAAAGTAAAATAATAGGAAATGGACTAAAGATTGAAAGGGATATTTTATCATGTAAGACTAGACCTATAGATCACACACAGTATTACAAAAGCTTACCGCTTTACTGACTGACTGACTGACGGATTGATTTGATTGGTTAATTGACACCCTCACTGACCAATGGCTGTACCCTACAGGAGGAGAAGGAGCAGCTGATTGAGTACCGCAGCTCTGTGGCCAGCCTGGTGGGCCGGGCCAAGACGGTGGTGCAGCTCCTCCCCCGCAGCGCCGAGAGCACCCTGGGAAGCACCACACCCATCCGTGCAATCTGTGACTACCAGCAGATAGAGGTTCGGCACCCCTCACCACACCCACACTATCATGACAATACCAGGTTCCTGTTCATTAGGTACCAAACTGAGAAAAACAGACTCACACAAGGAGAGACTGCGTGGACTTGTCTCCCCCAAAAAAAAAAAACATTTTCATTTTCTGTTGCAGAACATTTTGAAAACGTTTTCTGTTATGTGCCCAAGTGAATACGACCCAGGTCACTTTACCCTACTTCACTGAACTGTATTCTTCTGCCAATTGTTCCGTCTCTACCCTGCACAACCCCTCTCAGCCCCACCTACACCTTAGCAATCCAATATGGTGCATTTTCAATCAGCTGTCATCATTGGCTGCTTTCGTCATGCCATTGTTGGTATATAGATCCAGTTTATTTGTCAGCTAAAAAAACATGTTTTCAATAGTTGTTTCAATAGCATTTATTATTCAACTATGAATTTAAACTGTGACCCCCACATAGGGTTTTACATTTCCAGTGTTGATTGTAAGATTGCTGCATTAGAGCTGTTGAAATGTTGTTGTTGCAGCCTAGTAGGGCCACTACACGTCACTAGATATCATTATGCTTCTTGAGAACAGATAAAATGTCAGATTTAGGCAGAATGGGCTCAATTAAACTTAGTATTCGTAATCATCTTCTACTCAATATTTTTCATAGGGATATTCAAATGGCCTTTCTTAACGGGTCAACTTTATTGCTTTTCCATTATATCATAATGGAAAGGCAACACTCGTTAATAATCCCCTGAAATAGCCCATGGTAGCCACTCCAAAGTCTAGTAATGATTAATGAGGAGAAGAGAATTCCATTTGGCCACTGACACCCCACTCACCTCACACTCACATGTGAAGCCTCTCTATTGCCCGGCCCAAAGTGCTGTGTGATGCTAGCAGAGAAGCTAAAAGCTATGAATTATGAATTTCTCCCACCTGTGCAGACTCAGGCAAAAATCTGAAAATCTGCATTTCCACTCCTGTAGTGTTGCATAGGGACAGGAGGTGGCTCAGAGACAGCTATTTTAGTTTTGCTGTGTGAGTCTCTCTGGGACTGAGACGGTTTGCCCAGTTAGGCGTGTGCAAGGTATCATGACATTCTTGTCAGGTGGAGGTGCAGTGATCACTGCAGGGGGGGGTGTCTCAATAGTCTTGAGTGGCTTCCTCTACTCTCCTTTCCTTCATCTGCACCTACTAGAAACATACACACACTTTTAGATTGCCACCAACTACGGGCCCCTTTAAAGAAAACGCACAACCCGGTCTAAATGACACTATCCCCAAATAATCTTTCTCTCCTATGTCTTCTCCTTTCTCTCCATCCTACCGTTTCCCATTCCTGCCCTCTATCTCTCCCTCACTCCTGCGTCTCTTCCTCTTTCTCCGTTCTTCTCGTGTGTCCGCTGGGCTGTCAAGGCTAACATTCAGGTATTACTGCCAATGTTCTCCTCTCACCTCAGTGCTCAGCTCTAACACGGCACACCGAATACCCCCCGGTTACTCTACGCTCTTATCGACTGATTTAGGATCAGTTTTTCTTTATCTCGGTTGTATTTACGACCTATATGAGCTAAAGGTCCAGCTCAGTTGGTAAGGGTATGAAGTAACCGCACGACTGAACACAGTATCCCAGCTTATTCAGTCAGTGAGACTATTTTAGGCGCACTCGTAAGCTTTTCTGTACATTTACTTTGCAGTATTTCTGTGTGTGTGCGGGGGATGGGGTGAGAGGGGGGTGGGGCAGGGGATGTTTTAGATGCACAGACCTCGCTTTGCTGCGCTATATATTATTATTATTATTTTATTTGGATTATTTTTTACTTCGGGACCACACCGTACTATGCCAAATTGAATCTCTTACTGCCCTAGCGCTCTGTATTTGTTGGCCAGATGTCAACAAATATTGTAATGAGTGTGGGCACATGTAGCCATTTTTAGTCCAAGGGATACTGTTATAGTCCCATGGTTCTTAAATGGCTGCTCTATTCAACATGGCACCGGGGTTTAGTTTCTCTTTCAGTTGTTAGGGCTTTTGCTAACCACATTAAACCCATGAACATCTGCATTTGGTTTGTATTATTTGTTTGTTGCCGTAAAACTTAATTTTTCCATTTGTTTTCCCTCTCCCTCCCCTTCTCTCTATATCTATACATCTTCCTCTCCCTATCATTTCACCTCCTCAACTGTCCACATCTCTCCATATCTTTCTTCATCGATCCCCCCATCTCTTCTCTCCTAATATCTCTCCCATCCTCTCCTCATCTCTCCATCTGTATCTCATCCTCTCCTCATCTCTCCATCTGTATCTCATCCTCTCCTCATCTCTCCATCTGTATCTCATCCTCTCCTCATCTCTCCATCTGTATCTCATCCTCTCCTCATCTCTCCATCTGTATCATCCCTCTTTTTCGTCTTCCTTCCCATCTCTCTCCTCCAACTCTCTCCCCGCACTCTCTCACCCTCTCTCTCCACCTCCCTCCCTCCCTCACTCCCTCCTGTAGATCACCATCAGCCGAGGTGAGGAGTGTGTGTTGGAGGACAACTCTCAGAGGACTAAATGGAAGGTGATCAGCCCCAGTGGGAATGAGGCCATGGTGCCGTCGGTCTGCTTCACCGTACCACCGCCCAACCAGGAGGCCATGGACACCGCCGGCAGGTACACACACACATAGTACATACACACACATAATAATAATAATAATAATAATATGCCATTTAGCAGGCGCTTTTATCCAAAGCGACTTAGTCATGCGTGCATTCATTTTTGTGTATGGGTGGTCCCGGGGATCGAACCCACTACCCTGGCGTTACAAGCGCCGGGCTCTACCAGCTGAGCTACAGAGGACCACGAACGTGTGCACACACACACACACATAGACACACACACATTCACATATTCATATAAACATATGCACACACGAACAGATCAACACACACACTCACACCTAACCCTGCTGTATATTGAAAGTGTTATTCCAATATGTTCTAGAATGGAGCAGCTGTACCAGAACGTGATGTCTCTATGGCACCAGCTACACGTCAACATGAAGAGTGTGGTCTCCTGGCACTACCTGCAGAAAGACATCAGGACCGTCTCCTCCTGGAGCCTAGACACGGTTTGAAATACTGTTTTAACTCAATGTGTCAACGTCCAAGTCACAGTACATCTCTATGGTTGACAGAAATATCTTATTGCTGTCGATCTCTCATGTCTGTCTTTAACCACATTTATCTCACATAGCTGTTCAATTTCTTATAGTTTCTTCCAAGCATATGTTTCTCTCTCTCGCCCTCTCTCGCCCTCTCTCTTTCTCTCTCGCCCTCTCTCTTTCTCTCTCGCCCTCTCTCTTTCTCTCTCGCCCTCTCTCTTTCTCTCTCGCCCTCTCGCTTTCTCTCTCGCCCTCTCTCTTTATCTCTCGCCCTCTCTCTTTATCTCTCGCCCTCTCTCTTTATCTCTCGCCCTCTCTCTTTCTCTCTCGCCCTCTCTCTTTCTCTCTCGCCCTCTCTCTCTCTCGCCCTCTCTCTTTCTCTCTCGCCCTCTCTCTTTATCTCTCGCCCTCTCTCTTTCTCTCTCGCCCTCTCTCTTTCTCTCTCGCCCTCTCTCGATTTTCTCATTCTCTCTTTCTTTCTCTCTCTCAAGCTGATATCTCTTATCTCACATGACTTACTTTATGGTGTAATGTCCCTCTGTTGTCATAAGTCTTCCTCTTTCCCCTTCATCTGCTAATATGTTCATATCGACTTCTTACCTATTACCTATGAATAACGTCTTAATGCATGTTAATTAATACACATATCAACATCCATGTTTTTGCACAATGCACTTTAGGGACCACAGTTGAAATAAGTATCTAACTTTATTGTGCTATCCCTGTCATGTTTAAAAAATGGATATACTTTGTGTATATATGCTTTTTTGACTGGCAAATAAAATCAATCAATCACTACTCTTAAATTTAGCTGACGTACAGCTCTCTCACCCTAACCCCTCAGGTGCGTTCCCAGCCCCCTGTGGAGAGGGACCAGGCACTGGACCACTTGGAGGCCCACCTGGCTGACTTCCTCTCTGACAGCAAAGAGAGCGCCGTCTTCAACCCCACCGAGAGACGCGAGCTGGAGAGAGACGCCCACACTGCGCAGGAGCACTGCCAGGACCTGCTGGTCAACATGGAGACAGGTAGGTGGACAGATACGGTGTCTCAGTCCCAATTCTCCACCCTTTTCCCTGAAGTGTGCACTTGTTCACTACCGTGCTTGGATTTAAAAGCAGAGGATTGGTGTTGGAGGCCATGCTTCCACAAATCCTTTGGTTTTAAATGCATGAGGGGTAGTGCACATTTCAGGGGAAAGGGTGGAGAATTGGGAGGCAGTGGGGGGGTTTGGTTTACTTTTCTCACATATTTACCTATCTTTACTTGCTTGGTAGTATTGAGATTAATCCAAATTATTGATAGTGCACTAAAAAGACGTATGTC